>NC_135398.1:11017829-11317829 GCF_051989625.1 Stigmatopora argus
GTGTGGGGTGTGTGTGTGTGTGTGGTGTGCGGGTGTGTGTGTGGGTGTGTGTGGGTGTGTGGTGTGTGTGTGTGTGGTGTGTGTGTGGTGTGTGTGTGTGGTGTGTGGTGTGTGGGGTGTGTGGGGTGTGTGGTGTGTGTGGTGTGTGTGGTGTGTGTGGTGTGTGTGTGTGTGGTGTGTGTGTGTGTGGTGTGTGTGTGTGTGTGTGTGTGGTGTGTGTGTTGGTGTGCGGGTGTGGGTGGTGGTTATGTGTGTGGGTAGGTGGTGGTTGTGTGTGGGTGTGTGGGATGTGTATGGTGTGGGTGGTGTGTGGGTGGTGTGTGTGGGGGGGTGGTGTGGATGTGGTGTGTGTGTGTGGGGGGGTGGTGTGTGTGTGGGGGTGGTGGTGTGTGTGTGTGTGTGTGGTGTGTGTGTGTGGTGTGGGTGTGTGGTGTGTGGTGTGTGTGTGGTGTGTGTGTGGTGTGTGGTGTGTGTGTGTGGTGTGTGGTGTGTGTGTGTGGTGTGTGTGTGTGTGGTGTGTAGTAAAGAAAATGACAAACACGAACATTGTTTATAAAAACATAGAAAACACAGAATTCTACATAGTTTTGTACATTGATTTCAATGGCATGATTTTTAAGCTTAATGTGTGGGCCACATCAATGATATTTTCAAAATTTGCTGGACAGCAGGACGCCGTTTGGATACTCTTACATTAAAGCAAACAGTGTGCAGATCAAAAGGCAAATCTAGATTTACTCTGCTTTTTTCTGTTTGTGGGTAGGCTCTTGGAGGGAATGTACCGCAAGCTGAACAACCTCCTGGAGCGGTTGCACCAGTCCTACTTCTTCTACCTTTTATCATCGCTGACCCAATTTGTTTCTATCAGTTACTACATGCCGGCAATCGGCCTGATCGGCCTCATCCTGCTGCTGCGCGTATCCTTTCCAAACCAAAAATGTCCCAAATTTCTCATTCGTTTGCTGTTTCAATCCTTGACTTAACTGCAGGCTTTGGATCTGTGGGTACAACTCTCAGCACCTCCAGTGACAAAAGATGGTGCCGCTATGGTGGAGCAGGTTAATATTCGTCAGCCAAGCTTGGCCGCCGACTGCCTTCGGCCGTGTTAACCTGTATTCTTGCTCTCAACGCAGTCCAGTCCTGGCGTTCTCTCCGTGCTGACACCTCTGGTGATAAGCCACTTGACCGGCGTTGCCCTCTATACGCTGCCCGTTCGCTTCCAGGAGATGGCCGTGGAGCACTTCCCGGTTTCTGAGACGGAGGCGGTCGTCCTGACGGCCATCGCCATTTACACGGCCGGCCTTGCACTGCCTCATAATACTCAAAGGTTAACATCACACCATGTTTCATTCAGGATCCCCTAGGACATAAATATTGGTTAGTTAGAACTAACAGCAAGTGTGATGATTACTAACTTCATTACATCAAAAAATATTTCAGAACTATTGAAGCTAGTTCAATGAAATTGAACAGCTGAGTGTAGTTTAGTTTTGACAAGTTTTTGTCATTCAAATTTGACAAATTCCAAGATTTGTTAATTTTGTGACCGATTTCACTAGTTCACTGTGCAAAGACGAATCAGTACGGATTACTTGTCAACACACAACTTTTCCTTTAAATTTTGAATTTTCTTTGGTAGTTTGTAAAAAAAATTGAATTTGGATCCTTGGAATTGTTTTGTTGCCCAAGAAGATTTGCCAAAAAATTATAGGACAGCTAATACATATGAATGATGACTATAATAAAACAGCATTTTTACCAACCTCCTGTGACAGGCTTGTTTCTGGCGAGGGGACAGAGGAGGGCTGGAGAGTCCTGAAGCTGATAGCGTTGTTGTACTTGGCCGTGTTGCTGGGCTGCACCGCGCTCATCAACTTCTCGCTGGGCTTCCTCCTCGCGCTCACTCTCGTGCCAATGGCCGCTGTCGTCACGCCACACATCTCCAAGTACAAATGAACTCAAGCCTCGCCGATTTCTTCGAAACTATTTACCGACCATGTTCTCTTTCCCACAGGATCCCCACCGCCATCTTGATGGTGTTCCTCAGCCCAGCCTGCACGCTGCTCTTCTCGGTCTTTGTTTTCAGCGAGCTTCAGGAGACGCCGCTGGGATTTCAGGAGGGCTGGCTACTCTTCCTGTCGGTCATCTCGCAGGGTATCCTGGACCACGAGCTGTATGGCTCGCTGGTTTTCCCGCTGGTGGCGTTGATGGTGTATCCTTGCTGGCTGCTTTTCTGGAATATCCTATTCTGGAAGTAGATGGCGTCGGTTCCTCGACAAAGGAGATCTCAGGTTCTTCTCCCACCAGGGAATGACAGTACTGTATATTTTGTTACATTTTATTCTTTTGGGGTTGGGCATAATCATGAAAAGTTCAATTTTTTGAAACAATGGAGGCAAAATTGTAAACACTACTTTGATGTCTCAGCTAAACCTGAAGAACTCTTAAGTAAATTATTTTGTGGTTAGCGTCAACCTCACAGTTCTGAACTTGAGGGTTCTGACCTTCCTGTGTGAAGTTCGCCTGTTAACAGGTCCCTGTGCTTGTGTGGGTTTTCTCTAGGTACTCTAGTTTCCACCCACATCCCAAAAATGGTACAGGCTAGGCTGGTTGAACACTGAAATGAAATAAACAAGCACTATGGAAAATGAATGTATAAATTATTTCCAATTTAGTTTGGAAATGTATTGAAATGCCCATCCCAAAGTTATTGTAGTGATTTCTAACTTAGTTTCTTTGTACGAAAATTGGAAAGTGCATTTTTTTGTTTTGATACATTGTAAATTTTACTTTTGAATGACTTTGCATCTGCACATTTGTTTTGTTAAGAGCAGGGTGGCCAAGTCTGGTCCTCGAGAGCCCCTATCCAGTCCGTTTGCCATATCTCCCTCCTCTACCACACCTGAATTAAATGATCAGATATGGAAAATAGACTGGATAGGGGCTCTCAAGGACCGGACTTGGCTACCCCTGGTTTAGAGGCTTTTAAACTGAAAGTACTGTTGACTTGATTCATTTTACATTTAGTCCCTTTAGTTTTCTTCTCATCAAGACAACCACAGAGTTGCATTGTCCATCTGTTTAATACAGTAATTAATATGTACTCAAAACAAAATTCTATCGCTGTCACAAGGGAATCTAATAGAATCAAGTCAGCTACTAAAATGTACATCAATTATTAACAACATCCATGAAAATAGATTTTGTGAAGAGTAAAAGCACTTGTAACCACCCTGTAAACATCCCTTCTCATCTATACGCCAACTTCACAGTTTTGCCGTGCCCCACACTTTCTGTCGCAACCCCCCTTTTCCTTCCCAAATGAAACTGAAATGAGAAAAACAGTGTGTGTGGCTAAATTTAAAGCATCTTACCCGTGAAGAATGGCTGAACTCTGTTTTCCGGTTCCATGCTACAGTGCGTCAAACGTCTCGGACGGCCAATTACTGGCCGCCGTGACTCTCAGTGCACTCGACAAGCATCGTGGCGGGCGTGTGGACAACATTTACGGCAACACCGGCATATAGCATTGTATGCATGTCTGAGACGGCGGCGACGGGCAGTCAGCTGCTGCCCGAGGCCGGGTCGCCACGTGCCGTCTGTTGGACGGCGTCGGGCTTGGCTGTGGTGCAGATCTCGCAGCCAGGACGAGAAGGCTTGTTGATGAAAGTGCACGAGGGACAAGCCCATTCCGTCTACAGGAAATAGGAGGACATCACCACAGTTAGTAAGTCATTGACCATGTCATTTTTACAAAAACAATGATTAAAATTGTCAGTAATTTAAAAAAAAATTGCCAAATTGTTCAGTTTTTTTTTGTGTTTCCTTCATTTGGAGAGGGGTTAGTTTAGGGGAAGTATAATGAAGAATTTTGTTGTGCGTTTTTAAACAATTGCTATGCTTAATGGTTGTATGAAAGTGGTCAATTACAAACTACATTGCTATACAAAGAAAAAAACATGCATCACCAGTTTCATACCTATCAACCTCGTTCATTTACTCCCCTTATTAAAAGACGAAATGGCTAAAATGAGATCGGTTTTACAAAAAAAACATACTTAGAAAAAATCCCGTACAAAAGTTGTTATTCGGCGTACACAATTTGAAATGATAAAAAAACAAAATACAGGAAAACGTATAGTTGACAGGTGTGCCGTTTCTTTTTACCACTCACGACTGCCAAGCTTTTTATTAACATAGTTAAAAGATGAACAATGTACTGAATTATAATTATGAATAACTACTAATTGGTTTCCTGATATATGACCAAATAACTGGCCTAAAAACCATAAAAGGGTTTACCTGTGTTCTAGTAGGTTTGTTGCTCAGTTGCAGATTCTCCATGTCAAGGACAACATTCAGGTCAGATGGTTTATCACCACTGCCTGTGAAAAAAAAATGACATACATGATATAACTTATTTTTTTAAGCTACGGGGAATGAAATGTTAACATTAAAGCTAAGGAAAGTAGAGTCAAATGATGACATCACCATATACAAAACCATAGAAAACATGCACAAGCCGTACATACCCTGACCAGTGTGGGGTAACCGCGGGGGCAACGTGCTGTAGCCCCGGCGATCTTGCGACGCCGGCCCGTTGTTGGCCGGAAGCGACGGGGCGGCCAGGGCGCCCTCCAGGTCCTGCTGGAAAAGCTGTCGCGTGATGCGGGCCTGGCGAGCCGAGATCAGGTAGAGGTACGCCGTGTCGCCGTCGTGCTGCACGCCGTAGGAGGCCAGCGAGCGGGGGTCCGTGCACAAACACTGACCCATCACCCAGCGCTGCACTCGAGGGTGGAAGCCGTACTCCACAAAGACCTGGGGGAGGTGCCCATGATGCTCAGTGACGGTCATATCCGCACTTTTCACTTCTTCTAGCTGTGGACATTTTTAACCTGTTGTTTGAGTGCAGCCACTGTCATGCAGGGGAAGACTTTGACTGTGAAGCAGCAGGAAGAAGAGACGTCCTCCACCACTACGGACAGACTTGTAAAACAAGTTAACATCCATGTCATTGACAACACCTCAAAATTCAATTTTCCTCAACGTATGTACATTATAGTAGGGCTAAACGATGTTGGAAAATACTAATGTTGCGACTTTCCTTCAAGTCTAATTCATCTTAATAATATTTAATTTTTTTCAACGTCTGATTGATTGATTCATCAGTTTCACCAAACAACTGATTTCATTCTTCTTGAGCATAGCGCTCCCTATTTTTACAACCCTATATTTTCCTATAAACTTGCCAAGGCTATTTGGAGAGTGCTGGCTTTTGTAAAAGAAGGTAGATTATGGCCTTCTGGCGGACAAAGGCAGGTTTTTGGGTCTCCTTTTATACATAACGGCTGCGAATGGGACTTTTTAACCAGCAGAGGGCAGTGTTTCACCGGATTCGTGTTAAGACCTACCGTATGCATGCATGTACATCTATGTGTGTGTATGTATGTATGAATATATATATATATATATATATATATATATATATATATATATATATATATATATATATATATATATATATATATATATATATATATATATATATATATATATATATATATATATATATATATATATATATATATATATATATATATATGTACACGTATGTGTATATGTATATATACATATATATTTCAGGAACACACTTTATTTATATATTTATTCATGTATTTATTTATTAACTTACTTATTACCTATCTATTTATGTCTAAAACGCCTTTCCTATTTCTGCATCCTCACCCTCTTGCTACTGTGACAATGAAATTTCCCGAATACGGGATGAATAAAGTTATCCAATCCAATAACGCCGTTTCAGTTTTTTGGGTACAAGATTTTGCGCGTCGAATAAATACGGTATATGATATGTACTTTCAATAGCTTCCACTGCCTGAGAATAGTTAAAGTCAGTGTAATCCACTGGTAAAATTCCTTGAAAAAGTTCAATGTTGCTGGATCCCAGTACTCAATGTATATGTACCTGATCACCCCGTTGTCATAGTTCTTCTCTGCCGGCTGGATTTTCAATGCCGCTTTCTGCCGGGCCAGTGCGGATGCGTGCTGTGCAGCGGCTTCAGTGTCTCCGGCCTCCACCGCCTTGACCAACTCCAGGCAAAGCTCCTCTGAAGCGAAAAAATAACAATAACAATGTTAGATTATATAGTCAAACAGTAAGTAAGGCTGGCAGAAAAGTACTGACACCCACCGGCGCGTGGGAGCGACGCCTCAGTAACGGCGGCGGCTTGCGTCTGCTTGTCACGCGCCTCATAGGCGGCCACGTTCGCCACTGTCCGAGCCGCAACACAATTGAGCGCCAGTACGTGATGGTGAACGCGTTTACGCCAAATGGACGGTACACTGACCCCGCTGTGCCTCTCGCAGTGAAGACATGACCACGGTGGCCCATTCCTCGGCCTCGCGGTCGCAGCGGAAAGAGAAGCGGATGAAGTCGTGCGGCGGTGTCGTCAGACGCATCTCATGGCAGCGCGCCGATCTCACCTCGTAGTGCACCGAGCGCAAGTCGAACTCCACCAACTGAATGGAAAAACAAACCTACCGTTAATTGCAATTCCCTGAACAGCGGACGGTAGTTTTACTAGAGAAGACGTCATTGTCGGTGAGACAACTCCCTCCTTACACTATGTAAAGAATAAAACCTGCAGAAATTCTGATAGGCGTCTTTATTTTGATACATTTCCTGTTCATTATGAAATAAATAAAATATTTGACGATAATTATCGTTAGCGTTTTATCGCCCAGCTCTCATTGGAACCAAGAACTGTGTGGAGAACAGTTTGTGCTAAGAGTGATACAAGGTAAAAATGATTTAACCAAATCATTTTGCAAAACAAAAGCAAATATTCTATGTTAAATACTTACAAAGATAATCATCCACTTTCACAGAGAACAACAAATTATATATGGATTTTTTCCTACAGGTAGCTAGTCTGTTAATTAACTTGATTTAGCACTTAGGCCTTGGGTACACGGTCGATTGGTCGCCGGTCTTTTGGTCGCCGATCTTTTGGTCGCCGGTCTTTTGCTCGCCCAGAAGGTTATTGATAATTACCATTTAAATCGTTGCTCAAATTCCCTAAATACAAACTGCGAATTACTATTTAGTCATACTTAATGCCCT
The DNA here is from genome assembly GCF_051989625.1 of Stigmatopora argus. Lineage (NCBI taxonomy): Eukaryota > Metazoa > Chordata > Actinopteri > Syngnathiformes > Syngnathidae > Stigmatopora > Stigmatopora argus. The sequence continues at coordinate 11,024,971 of NC_135398.1, forward strand.
ATTAATTATTAGGCTAAAGAAAAGCTCCAAATTTAAAAGAATTTTATTGTTTTTTCTTGGAGAACTTGTTAAGACCCTGACTGACGTAGCTTCTTAAAGAGACAACGCATGTACATACAAACTCTTATACACTCACACGTCGGCTCAGTGAAACTGCTCATGGCCATTGTTGGCTTTTATTGATGCGTAGACTGTGTTGTTTTACCTTGTTTTTGTCGCCGGTCTTTTGATCGCCCATTGTCGCGGTCGGGGCGACCAAAAGACCGGCGACCGATCGACCGCACACGTAGGCCTTGAGAATACTGGCAGACTAGAGTTGAAATATATCCTACCTTCCTTGACAGCTAGGGCTTAACAGAGAAGGAATTATGAGTCCCAACATAAGTATAGGTAGGACAAACAAACATCTATGTCAGGGGTGGGCAAACTAATACACAAAGGGCCATAGTGGGTGCAGGTTTTCATTCCAACCCATAAAGAGGACACCCTTTCACCAATATGGTGTCCTACAAGTGCAATCAGTGGATTGCATTCAGGTGCTTCTTGTTTTCTGCACAGATCTCATTGGTCAATGTCTGTGCTGGATGGGTTGGAACAAAAACCTGCGCCCACAAGGGCCCTCGAGCACGGTTTGCCCACCCCTAATCTATGCAAACACATAATAATAATTATAATAACAATAATACAAACAAAATACATGATTAGTGTGAGTAATGTCAAAAAGATTATAGGATGATGATATATTTTGAGTACGTGACCAAATAAATGCTTTTCACTCGATTGTTGTCAAGCGGATGATGACTTTGAAATGCCACGATGTATGAAATGTCGGTCGGTATATACTACTAATCTTACCATGCTGCGGTTCCCGCTGGTGTCCCGCAGGGCGAGCCTAAACTCTCCGGCCCGGCTCGGGTCCATGCTGAGCTGGAGCCGCAGAGACTCGCTGTCGGCTCCCGGCAGGCACAAGGGTCGGATCCCAGAGTGGGACACTGACACGCGGACGGACATTAAGACGGTGTTGCAGCAAGCCGACGAAGAAGCGAGCCCGGCGTCGCAGGCTCCGAGCTGGGAGGACCCCAGCAGCGAAACCTGCGGAGCCCAACCGCCAGAGCTTAGTGCCATGTCGCCGCGGGGACGGGGAGAGCCTTGCGGACTACTTAGAAGGTCCGCCGTTGGGAGAAAGAAGCGCGTCTACACGCGTGTCACTCGTAATTTTCGCCTGATTGCCTAATTGTTCCATTTCTACTCGAAGCGATCTACCAGATACGGAAAGGAGAAGGCAAACATAACAGGAAGTGAACGCGTAGTACGGGCGCACGTCGGTGATTTTGCTCCGTCAAGAAACAACGTCTGCATTTACATAGAAATCATATATATAAAGCTAGAAGTCTGATGCGCGCTGTGAGCCAACGGGACCAAAAGTTGTCAGCTGTCGGCCATTTTGCTTCGGGGGCGTCTGCTTTGAAATATTAATAAATTGTTAATTTTCTTATTAAATTTCAAACGCCTTGGCTTTCATCACTTCAGATTTTTTTTAGATATAGTTTTTTTCCCTCACATTAGTAAAACAAATTCAAATCTAAAACCATGTGCTTTGTTTTAATTATTGAAACATAATTCACTACAATGTACATGCAATACAGTGGAGCATTGTTACATTATTAATCTTTGTGTGCAAAAATCAATACATAATAGAAGTATTGTTATTTACAAAGCTTTACGGTTCGTTTTCTACTTAAAAAATCAGTAGTTTAGTGTACTGTAGTTAGTGACATTCCAGCTCACCTCAATAGAATTGTTCCCCTTAGTGTCAGTGTTAAACCTCCAGAAGTGATACAGCTCAATAACTAAATAGTCATATTTTTTGACTTATTGAGGAAATCACATGGCCGGATTGTACAAGCAAATATACAATTTGAAATTAAAAACAAGCATAAAAACAATGTTTAATAACTTGCATTCCTTGGACCGATTGCAACATATTAACCATTCTTACTTTTGAATATGCAGTATCAGTGACACATGCAGACTAGAAGTGGCGAGCCTCAGTTTAAATATGAACCAAGGGGTGACTTTATATCCAATCACGTTAAGACCTTCAATACAAAAACATAATCATCCCTGTTAATGAAGAACATATTCACCTCTGTGCTTAACCATCAATCCACCTGGTGCGTGATGCAATCTTGGTCTCAAAGAGTAACTCCAGGAGACATGCAGGAGAGGAGTTTCCACATGCGAACCATGAAGCCATCCCAGATGCCGGCCTTGATGGAACGAGCGGCCTGCCTCAAGAAGAAGCTCAAACAGGTAAAAACAGACTTCAAAATGTGCTCCTATTTGTTGTTTTCCAACCAATTGTGCCACCCAGGGACTGCAAAAGCCATATAAGGATGTAATAGATGTCTCCTGGGGTGACCCTCAAAGGGCCGGCATGAAACCGCTCACCTTTGTCAGACAGGTAATAAATAGCGGAGGATGATAATACATTTTTTTTTGCAATCGTGTAAAAATACATGCACATGCAGGTGCTGGCTGCTTGTTTTTACCCACAACTCCTGGACAGTGACAACCTGCCCTTGGATGTCAAGAGACGAGCACAGAAGCTGCTCAAGTGTTGTGATGGCGGCAGTGTAGGTAAGTAGGGAGGAATCATCTACTGGTATTTAAGATTACATCGTGTATACTAGTGGTGTGCAATCGCAACTATACCACGTGATATTTTTACACAATGTGATATTTGCCAGTATTACAAAGCAGGGTTTTTTAATCGATTTGATATGGTGTTAAGTGCATATTTAACAAAAACAGTTGCATGTGACATATAGCAATAATAAATTGCTACAAAGCCATGTTTTACATTTTGAGTTTTAATTATTATTATTATTTTTTTGCTGTAACAATTTTGACAGTTGAATGGAAACCATTCTTTGGACAGAACGACTCCTAGGGTGTACATGTTGATCGTTGTTTTTTTTCGACTGTACTGGTTTGTTACTTAACCGTGAACTAATGTTAAAGAGAAGGGTTTTTTTTTCTTTTTTTCTCAGGCGCATATACGAACACTCCTGGGATTTCCGAAATAGTGGAGAACATTGCTGAGTTCTTAACCAGACGAGATGGCATTCCGGCCGATCCTGAATACATTTGGATTCACCCTGGCTCGCAGACGTCACTCACGGTTTTCAACGCATTTAACCCTTTCAGGGATAGTGGTCACCGGAGTATGTGTTGTGGTAGTTAGTAAAAGAGGGAAATTGATATTGTAAATACCTATTGATGGCAAAAAATGTCAAATCCATTTCAACTGGCAGAGGCTGAAAGCAATCATTTGGTCATGGATTGGTCGTTTTTTTTTGCTCTTCTAGAGCAAAATACAGATAATTACAACTTTATTATTGTATTGTTATTATATTTTTATTATTAATTATTAATAATATATATTATTATAACTTTATTATCAATAATATTATTATAACTTTATTATTAACACTTATTAGAATTTGCCTTTATTCTTTTCATATTTTGGGTTTGTCCTTTTTTAATTTGCACAATCCCAAATTACATTCGGATAATACCAATACTACGTATTAAGATGTCAAATGGGGTCCGCAAAATATTCCCCCATGAGCTGTACATTTGAGATGCCTGAAAAAAAAAAAGAAAAACTGTGCACGAAAAAGGTTCATCTTTATTTTGTAATCTATTGGCTTCCATTGACGGTATCACCCGTCTAATTAATATCTATTGGAGCTCAAACCGAATGGTCGAATCTGTGTGCTTCATTCAGATTGAATGTTGTTGAATTATGTAACCCCACCCAGAGCATCCTGACACTGCTAGTGAACAGAGAAGCATCCCCCAAGCGTGGGGTCCTCATGCCAGTCCCGGGACACAGCACAACCCCCTTGTCTGTAGAGGCAATGGGGGGAGTGGTGGTCCCCTACTTCCTGGATGAGGACCGCGGCTGGGAGCTGCGGGCGGACGAGCTGCGTCGCGCGCTGGCCTCTGCCCGGAGTGTGTGCCAGCCCGTCGCTTTGTACGTCATCAACCCGGGAAACCCAACGGGTGAGAATTTCAGAAGCCCAAAACGTTTACCTGTTGATGTTGCCTGACCATGTGTCTTCTCAGGTCACGTTCAGAGCAGGAAGTCCATGGAGGAGGTCATCAGGTTTGTGGCAGAGAATAAACTCTTCCTCCTGGCCGATGAGGTGAGCCACTAGAAAGTTGTCTTTTGGTTAACAGAGATCACAAAAATTGGGCAGTGGACGTTTGGTCGCCCGGACGTATGTAATTTTGAGAGCTGGTTTCAACAGTAAACTCACTGTCATGTTGTCAAACGTCCGGGCGACCAAACGTCCGGGCGACCAAACGTCCGGGCGACCGAACGTCCGGGCGACCGAACGTCCGGGCGACCGAACGTCCGGGCGACCAAACGCCCGGGCGACCAAACGCCCGGGCGACCAAACGTCCAGGCGACCGAACGTCCGAGTACCACATTAGACACCAATATTCCACATTTCTGCAAAAGTTGTAAGTCTTGGAAAATATTAATTAAAAAAAAAACAATCATTGGAAAAAAGTGAAATAAAAATGATAAGGTAGTTGAGGTTAGGTGGTTGCCTGGGATAGGCTCCAGCACCCCCTGCAATGCTTGTGAAGATAAGTAAATCGGAAAATGAACGAATGAAAAATAAAAATGAATACAAATCATTATTTAAATGTAGGTAAAAATGTTAGACTGTTTTAAAGTCAGTTTTTTTTCAATTGAACATAACTTTAAAAAAATATGCATAAAATTGAAGACTTGACAAAACCATAGAGGAAAAAAATGATGTTATGTCTTACCCACAGGTGTATCAGAGCAGCGTTTACGATGCTGAGAGAGAGTTTGTGTCTTACAAGAAGCTTCTGTGGGAGCTGGGACCTCCTCTGGCCCACACACTGGAGCTGGCCTCCTTCCACTCGGCATCCAAAGGCCTCCTGGGAGAGTACGCCCGCGGATCACTTGACACGTAGCGAGTCTCCCGTTCGGCCTGGTCACGGTCCACGTTGTTTTCTTTCCAGGTGTGGTCTTCGAGGTGGATACGTGGAGCTACTCAACATGGACCCTGCCGTCATGCCATACATCCAGCAGACCTTCCATTTGGTCACGTTGTCTCCCGTCTCCGGACAGATTGCCCTGGAGCTCATGGCCAAGCCCCCACAGCCGGGAGATCCATCCTACCCGCTTTATTACCGCGTGAGTCCCATGCCTATTCTCGCCTGATCCAAAAGACTCTTGCTTTTGTAAAGACAGACAACGACAGGAAACGGAGAGCGCAAGGAGCACGCTGCTGGACAACGTGAAGCGTGCGCAGCAGGTTTTGAATAGTCTGCCTGCAGTCAGCTGCCAGCCAATTCAGGGAGGAGCCTTTGCCTTCCCTAAACTGCATCTGACAGAGAAAGCCGTTAGGAGAGCCAAGGTGGTGCCGCCTCATACAACTCATTTTTATGAGATGATTGACTTGGTCTTCAACTCATAAACTCAAACTCTTGTTTCAGGAAGAGGGCATGCAACCTGACATGTTTTACTGCGTCCGACTTCTGGAAGAAACTGGATTATTTGTCAGTCCAGGATGTGAATATGGACAAAAAGAAGACAGCTACCACATCAGGTTAGAATGAAAGTACTATTTTGTCAGGGCCTAACATTTATCAAAAGAAAAAGTCTCCTGACTGGAAAGAATATTCCAGTATGTGATTCAGATGACATTACTACACTAGACTGTTGTTTTTGTTTTTTTTCACGGTACAGGATTTGCATCATGACTCCTGCCGATGTTATGGAGGAACTTCTGAGACGTCTCACTACTTTTCACTTACAATTTATGAAAGCTTTTGAATAAATCCCACTCCAAAGATTTTTCACCTCCATGTCTTTTAACCAATAACGGAATCATGTTCACTTTAGCCTGATCAAATCTGTCAGTTGTATTCTTTTAATTGTAAGAGTGGAAATAAATCAAAAAGGAAGAACTAGACAAACTAGCAAATTAAAAATGGTTTTAAATTGTTTTATTGTCTTATGTCCAATCTATTGTACAGCACTTGGTGGTTATTTTTTAAAGTGGTCTATAAATAAAATTGAGGGTTGAATTCTTATTTAGTTGAACTAATATCATAATAGAAAAAAATATATATGTACACAAATGACCTCAGAAGTCAACTCCTGAATGAGTCTGCATTACATGATGGAATTTCATTAATAAATCATGATATCACAGCAGGGCCTGACCACAAAAGGTAATTGGGAGGTGTGGAAAAAAAAAGAAGATAAAATAAAAAACAGACAAACAAACAAAAACATGATCAGTCTAACTCACTCTCATTTTGAGTCCATGGGTTGGCATCCGTTTGGTTGAGTAGATCCACCAGCAGCGAGAGGAGCTTGCTGTCCTGGAGAGAGTGCCCGTCCGCTGGCCGCCTGAGGTTGCGGCGCAGCATCGCCTGTATGGACGTGCGCAGATCCCACAGCAGTTCCCACGTGGCAGCTGATAGGTGGCAACGGGCCAGCGAGCGCTCGGCGAGTGTTACTTCCACTCCGTTGCCACTTGCTGGGGAAAAAAAAAAAGTATTTCCAACAGGCAGATAAATGATATGAAATAAGACATTGGATTTAAGTCCATGAAAAGCTTTTCCCCTTAAAGTTATATTTCTCTAAATAAAAACTAATAATTTTCAAGTTGTTTTTTTGGGCAAAAATTTAAATTTAAGAAATAATCGAAAATTTCTCAATTTCTTTTGTTGCTATTAGTTTTTTTTTCACCAAAAATGACAAAATGTATTTTTTATTCATTTTAATGGCTTAATAAATAATTTTCTTCTGCATATATATATATTTCATACCAAATTTCATAATTTAGTTTTGGGGTAGTATGAAAAATTGTGGAACTAATTATGTTAATTCAGTGTAAATTATACTTCTACTTACAAAAGAATTCAACTTACAAAACCACAGCTGGAAGCATTTAATTTTGTAAGTAGAGGAACCACTATATGTTGCAAAAAAAATGGAAAAATGTTATTTTTATGCAGAATGGAGTCAAATACTAGTCTTTTTTCAGCAACAAAGCAAAGCATAATTCAGTGTTCCCCCGCAAATTCCCCTTAAGTTAAAAAATAAATAACGGCCAAAACAGTGTTCAAGTTTTTAGAATAAGCATCACTCACTGGTCTCAGTAACGTCGCAGTCTGTGAGCAACAGCAAGGCGAGCGGATGGACTGCGGACGAGTCGCGGATAAAAACGCTACCGTTGGACTTCACAGCACCAAAGAAGGTGAGCCATCGAAAAGGAAGATCTTCCTTTCCTCTAATAAAAAAATAAAAATAAAAAACATTGGACAAACGATGACAAATTGCCGACCATCCTCTATGAAGTGAAGAGCATCACCTGTTGACGGAGGAGCGGTGAAGCAAAACATTGCCACCAAGTGTGCGAAATGAAAGCCTGTTAGGACGAAACCGTCCCTCCTTGGTCACGATGCCTTTCTTTACCTGTATGGGAAAGATAATTTAGGCGTAATGGTTAGAAATAAACCTGCTAAAAAAAAAATCAAAAATATACTTCATCATATGGGCATCCATCTATGGATAAAGCTTTATTATGCTTTCAAAAACAAAATAGTAAATATTATATTTCATCCTGTTACTAGTTTTCTTTCATATAGGTTTTGGACCTTGTTTGGCTGAAAAAAAAATAAGTGACTTAAAAATTATGAAAAAGGGATTAATTAAAAAAAATGCGACAAAGAAAACAAAACAAAAACAATTTAGCCATTATATAAATTATTTCTTGGGGTTTGAAAATTGCTCTCCTTTTCTCAATTAAAAAATGCAAATAAGTAGAATTAAAACAAACAAAAAATTCTAAAAAATATGTTTTTTTTTAAATTACCTTAAACCAACACAAAAATCAATTACAAACACAAAAGTCCTACAACCCTCAATAAACAATTGAACTCAATCTTTGAATCACTCTTAAAGATAGTAAAATCTCAACATGGTATACAAACTATACAGGGACAACGGCTCAGCATTGTATCAAAATGTGGTGAAGACACTTTTTGAACTCCAGCGTACCTGTATGAGGTTGGGATAGAATCCGGCAAGCAGCACGGCATTGAGCAGCTGCTCCTGCTCGCTGTAACGGTTGACCAAAGATGAACGAAGCTGGCAGTCGTTGGCACGAAACACCAGCTGCGCCTCGCGCAGGTTCTCGCTGAACTGGGAGATGAGACCTTGAAAAAGTGAGGGAATTAAACAGTCAGGTGGAACTTTGGGTATGCGTGCGTGCGTGCTCCTGTGCAACTGACCGTTGATGAAACGCAATCTGGCCCTGGACAAACTGTGCTCCTCCAAGTAGCGGTCTCGGTCCTCGCGGTCCCCTTCGTGCTGAAGCCTCCTCCAACCCAGCAGGGCACGACTGAACACCAGGTAGTCGCTGTAGCCAGAGCCGGCTAAAGTCGCTTTGGCCTTACAACCAAGCAGAAGAATGAGCGCGGAGTCGACGTGACGTTTAAATTGTTTTCGATCCCACCTTGCTGACCAACGCTCGGTCCTGCAAACTGTTGTGGAAAGGGTCTCGGGTGAGGCAGGCGGCGATCGACAACATGGGCAACGCGCATCGGAACACGGCGCCCAGCACCAGGACTTTGCCCAGACGAGGGTCACATGACATCAAGGCCACGCGTTCGCCCAAGGGTGTCAGGGTTTCTAATTGGTCCAGAACACCTGTGAGCCAAACAAGGGGAAATCATTCAGACAGAAGAGAACTTTCCTATGACTTTTTTCCACTTATATTTTCAGCACAAAAAATATATATAATCGTTAATTAACGTTAGCTATATTACCACAATAACAAAATTATGACTTTAAAAAATGTTTTTTATTAAAGTGTGTTGGACTAAGACTTTTTTTAGCAATCATTTCTTTTTCTAATATCGGCACTGTTCTTCTAAAAATTTAATTGATGCAGTATTTTTCCCTTTTATACTTATTAATTCACTCCTTAAATATATTTTTTCATGTTCTTCTCTAATTGTGACCTTGAATATTAATATGCCTTGCTGTAACCGACTCTTCTACCTTGAAATTTTTCATCTGTAGTTCTGGAATAGGCTAAGATGGCAGAATAAAAATATTTATATTTCCATTACTTTCCATTAAAGAAAAAAACCAGTGTTAGACAGTGTAGAAGGCTCACCAATGTCTTGCAAATTTCGGACGGCGTCTGACACAGCTTCCTGTTCTGGGCTATCCAACACTTGGGACAAAAAGTCGACAGCCTCCAATGAAACAGGAAGAAAAAAAATGGAATGAACACATTAAGCATTGAAACAACAAGGCTTTGAGGATCTACCTTTAATTTCGGACTGTGGATTTTGGCTTGAACCACCAGGCTTTCCAGTGGTGTGCGCAGGATCTCGGGGATGGGGAAGGGAGTCATAGCATCCAGTTGCTTGCGTGGGAAGAGATGATAGGCTTGACCTGGCTGACAGCGCCCTGCTCTGCCTTTTCTCTGCGTCACGTTGGAACGGGAGATCCACACGGTGTCCAAACAAGACACCTGACGCACATTGATGAGACTTTAATAAGCCGCAGCGGTAATCATTCCCTCGGTTCAAATGATGTGGTCTGGGACCTACTTTAGTACTTGGGTCGTAACTATGCTCCTTGTGCGTTCCTGCGTCCACCACGTGAACCACATCGTCGATCGTGATGGAGGTCTCTGCGATGTTGGTTGCCAAGACAATTTTCCTCTGCCCCTCCGGAGGCCGCTGGAAGACCGCCTGTTGGTCTGCCACTGACAAACTAGAGTGCACTGGCACAACAAGCACAGGTTGCCTTTTCATGTATTTTATTTGATTTCTATTTTTATTTTTAAAAAGTGGATGTTTGTCTTACATGCCAAGATCATATGTGATCCAGAAGAAAAGTGTGGTCTCCTCTGGAGCGATTCTTGAACTGTTTTAATGTCCTGCCATCCGGGAAGGAAACACAATAAAGCCCCTGTGGAAGAAATTAATCTGTTAAGCCAAAAGTTCATTGAATTTGCCATAAAGGATGGGGAAGCGTTTTCTACCTGGATCACCGTTTCTATCAATGTGCTCAATGACATCGGCAACGAGACCCGTATCTGGACTGATGTCATCATTTCCCCTCTGTAGGTGACAGAAGGGGCGGAGTTTAGTAGTAGTAGTTTGCAGAGAATGGTAACAGAATGTCCAATTGAGCATAAACTACCCAACCTCACCTCATCATCTGACTGACAGCTGAGGCTGGAAGAAAGGGGCCGCCCCATTTCTCTCAGCACATCCTCTAAGTATTTATCCTGCACGGGATGCATAAATCCGGGCACCTTGACGATGGGACATCCTCCGAAGTAGTGGGCCAAGCGCTGGTTGTCTCCGGTGGCGCTCATCAACACCACTCGCAAATCGGCGTTTTTGCTCATGCAAGCGCGCACCAGCGCCAGGAGGAGGTCCGTGTTGACGTCACGCTCGTGGACCTCGTCCACTACTACGTGGCTCACGCCCTTCAGGGTCGGGTTAGACTGCAACTTCCTCAGAAGGACGCCCACCGTCAGGAAGAGCAAAGCTCCGGCGCTCTGCTCTGGTGGTCTACTGTCGAGTCGCACCTGCATAGAGAAGGTGAAATTATCATACCTGTTAACTGATATGTTTTCCCCGTATTTTACACATTTTTTGTTCATTCCAAATTGTGTACGCCGTATAACAACTTTTGTACAGGATTTCTTTTTTTCCCAAAGTCCTTTTTTGTAAAACCGATCTCGTTTTACCCATTTCAGATCTAATCTGGATCGTCTCGGTCACTTGTAGCAGACAAAAACGTAATCATCGACAGCTAATATTGCCGTGCCTTAAGCATGACATGCGAACGCGCATTCTCCTTTCACACGTCACCTTTTCACTATATAGATATAGCGCGTCAGCAAGCAATGTACGAAGACAGTCAAACTGTCAGCGTCATACAGCGACATCCACAGAATCTTGAATTTAGTGCATACAAAATGCGCACTGACTGATTGGGCACTACGTCCACATTGGGGAAAATTTTAGACTTTTAAGTGCGCCCAAAGTGAGTAAATACGTGCCGCGTTGCATTTGTTCAGTTTAATATCACTTAAGGGGAATTGCAATCTTTAATATGGGGAGCAATTGGCCGAGATTGATAGGTATGAATGATCAAAATTCATTATTAATCTGTTCTTTCGGAGGGTTAACATATAGGTGGAGTGTGGAGGGGCACAAAAGAAAAACCCTCTCCATTCTCTTTCTGTATAGTAAAATGATTGTGACCTACCTGGTAGCCCACAGACTGCTTGAGAGTGGGACCCATTTCTTGGGCCACGCGATGGGCCACCGACACGGCACTGATCCGCCGAGGCTGCGTCACCAGAATGTTGCACTGGGCGCCCCGCCCCGCCATGACGCCATCCTCCAGCAGGAAGCGAGGAATACGAGTGGTTTTGCCGCACCCTGTCTCGCCGGCGATCACGACCGCCCGGGAACCGCGAACGGCTGACAGGACGCGCTCCCGGTGGCTGTCCACTGGAAGTTCGGTGCCCGAAAGAGGACCGACGCTCTGCCACTTCTCCAGCAGGTCCTGGTTAAGGCGTTGCTCTTCCTGCGGAGACCGCGGCCTGTATAGTTTGCCTGTGATGGCATCCAGCGGGGATTCTTCCTCTTCCACGTCGTCCTGTTTGAATCCATCTTCCTCATCCTCGTAAAGCTTTTGCACTTCTGCTTCAACTGGATACTGTCATCAATACATAAATGTTATTATGTTGTTCCTTTTCTCCCAATATAGACGGCACCCATTTATTGACTTGACTCCAACGGGACGGGATTTGCTGACCTGTGCAAGATATTCCTGCATACGTTCTTCCAGATGCAGTGGAACTTCTACTCGGAAGGGACGCCGCTCACGTTCTACCGTCTCCTTGACTTTGGCGCCATGGTACTTGGCGTGGGTCAGTGGGTTATTATATCTATCTATCAACTGCAGCTCCTACAATGAGCGACGTATTTAATCCTTAGTACGGTTAGGGGACGGAAAGAAAATGCTTTATGACCTCACCTTGAGTTTCATACAGGCAAGAGCCGCTGCTCGCTTTTCCGCCGTGACTTTCTTGCTCGCCGTCGCCGTGAAAGTCATTTCCTGCGGCCAGCGCAGCTTCAACTCACACGTTTTGATCTTTCCTCCTCTAGTCGTGAACCGCATCAAATCCTGTTGTTAGCCGCAAGTTATTGGAGTGCCCAGCTCCAAACACTGAATGATATTCACTTACTTTGTGGTGAGATGACGAGGCAACCTGAAGCACCTGGGTCAGGAGAGCTTTGGGAAGAGGGAAGAGAGCGAGGGCTTCCAAAATGTCAGATGCGTTTTCGGGCGGCGACTCCAATTTGACGTGGGCCCTTTCATTTTGGAAGTCATCGGAAAGAGTAGAACGCGGAAATCCGCTCCTCCTGCCGGATCTTCTCTGAGGGAGCTGATTGTCTGGACCAATCACACCCATTTCCTGCGTGGCGAGGAGAACATAATCCATCGTGCTAGCAAACAAATGCAAGAATCGTTTCCTCCTTGGGATCATATTTTTCCTCTTCATGTATGAGGTCTCTCACATTAAAAAGTCAGCATATGGGTAGCCTGCTTAGGCTTAGTCTCTGGAAATAAATACATTTATATCTACGTATATTACACAAAACATACTTTGAGCTTGTGGCAAGCAGCAGCTGCGGCGCATCGCTCGGCGTCAATTTTCTTAGAAGCAAAACCGTCCTCCTCGATCTTGTAGGGCCATAGTAAGGTCACAGTGGCTTTCTACACAATGAGACATTGATGTAATGACAACCCACAATAAGTCGGAGAAATGACCTGCATGGTTCTGACCTTGATACCCTCCTCCTCAGTGCAATTGTACTGAATAAGGTCAGACAAGTTGTTGACCCCCAGCGAACGAGATATGGTGCTATTCAGAAGACCTTTGGGGTCTGGGAACTCCTCCAGTAGGTTTGAACTTGCATTTCCTGTGCAATAATGATAATAAAACAAAAATCATGTAACACAAGTAGTATTAATGGGTTCGGTTAGTTTCAGTGGTGATCAAAAGAAACCATCCAACAAACATTGATTGATAGGCCACATTTGTTAAGTAGTTTCCATTTTTGTTGTTGTTTTTATTCTTTAATTAAACAGACATTTTGTGGGACTTTATGCGCAGACAAACACATTTCAGTATGTGCAGTGTGTTACATTGATATCATAGGTTTATGATTTGAGACTAATGGGATGTTTTGACGCACGTTGATGCCCTTGACATCTATAGCGGCTAGCTGCACAGCTAGCACAGCCGTGTCACTTACCTCGTTTAGGCAGCAGGAATCGCGACGTGCTGTACGATCGAAGGCTGACAGCTTTCATCCCACACCAGCGCATCCCTTTGTCCCACTGCGATGGTGTTGGGACTCCCTTCTGTAGACATTGGCCAATGTTGCACAACGATTTAAGACGCACGAGTAAAACGCCGGGTAGCGCCATCTTTTAAACTACAATTTGTTCTTTAGTGGTCAGTTGTAGTATAAAAGTAACCCACAGCGACCTCTGTGGTCAAGATCCTTTTAACACCTGTTTGTACTGTCGGGTGGACGGTAACACGCGTCGGCATATAATATTACATATACATATACACGGAATAGATCGCGATATTACAATGTTGTCAAATAAGGGAAAAAATAAGTAATAAAAAATATTTAGGTGCGTCCACTGTATTATATACTATTTTTGTTATTGTTGTGAAAGAGCCATACGGCTGACTTTTTATCAACGGATGTATTTTTAACTATATAACTGATTAAAGTAATTAAACGTATTTAAAAATATAGACGCCTAAGAAAAACAAATTATGATAACAGTGCTTATTATGGAAAAAAATATTTGTTATTATCCAACGACTTATGTAAATCAAGTTTTTGTAACCGTGGACTAACACCACTAGGTGGCATTATTGAAGTGAAAGCTTATGTTACTATAAAATTGTTCACAACCTGAAATAAAACAAACGGAATAACTTTAAAAATAATAATAATAATCAAACAATTATATACATATGTATATATTTATAGTGAAATGATAAATGGAATAATAATGAAGACATAAAATAAAAATTGAGAGAAATTAACATTTTTTGTCCAAGGATAACACCATTTTGCTCTTGTAATTAACTTGATGAATTTAGTTCTTTTATTTATATGTATTTGTATTTATTTAAAAAATCGAATGCCGTATCTTCCCCCTGCTGCACTAAATTTCCTGGGAAAAGGGAGAACACACCTGGAAACATCACATCACTTTTCCTCATGCGTCTCCACGCACATGAGAACCAGCGGACGCGCCTCTGATTTAGCGTTATCTGCAGGATGGGCATGACCACTGGCGTTGACATCGTATCTCCTGCCAACGTAGGGTGTAAAAAGGATTGTGATAAGCCACATAATGGAGGGACGAGGCGTAGTGATGATGTCAACTGAGTAGTGGACCATAAAGCTATGATACGACAGTCACACTTTCTTTCTTTTTAAATTTTTATATATTTATTCTTGGCCTTCTACCGAGCATAAAGTAATCAATTTAATCTGCTTTGTTTTAAGTCTTTTGGCTTGATAAAGGTATTTCCTGGGATTGGCCCGGGAAAAGCCAGCAAAACAAATTAGAGTGGTCAATTTTAAGTATTGCACATAACATAACTTTTTTTGGAGTCTGTTTCTTCCCATTTGGAAAACTTTACAAAATCACATTATTGTAAAAGCAATCCACTAAAGCATATTGACTGACTGAAAATGATTCTTAAATTGGTAGGGAATATTTCACTTATCCAAACTGAATATGTATATTTATTTCTTTACATTCTTAGGTCCTAGGTTTCTGAAATTCTGAAAAAATTGAATAAATGTGAGATCAAATCACACCAATTCTATAAATTAGGTTTTCCAAAGTGTGTGGGGGGTAAATACCGTGATGCACATACATTACTGAGAGCAGTGCAAAACCTATGGAAAAAAATGCATATTCAAATAAACAAAATGAATTGTTGAATGCTTAATGAAACCACAATACCACCACCATGCACATTTGTATAGCGTAATCTGAGCCGAAATGCCATGCCCTCAGAAGGCACGTCATGTTTCTCGCAGCAAGTATAGAAGGATGAGCCTACTTTTAAGTGCAAACAAGCCAGTGCACGCTCACACGCAATATGTCACACACGTGTCATAACACTTCACTAGAAAATGTGCTCAGAGCTTTAGGTTAAATGGCCTCATAAACCTGCTTAATTTGCACTGAAATATTACAAATGTCCATAAAACGTACCCCTTAACTTTTTAATTAAAGTAGGACTAGTTGTAAACATGTCAGCCTGCATTTTTTTTGGTTTTCCTATATTTTATTTATTAGCAGTGGGTGCCGTGCTCGACGAAACGGACACAACAAACAGCGACCTCTCGGGGTTCCAGCGAAAAAAAAGCGGGACTTTTCCGGGATCCTGCTGAGGCCTGAAACAGCAGAAGCGGGGCAGACGCAGCGTCAGCCTCCAAAAAAACCGAAGCCGCAAATTATGTCTGGAACATGGAAAAGATCGTGTGGCCCCCGCAGACGGGCCGAGCAGGGGCGGCGAGAGGGAGCCGCTTTAGCGGTAACGGGGTTGGAATTGGACGGATACGATTTACATTCCTTCTCCAAGGATGTGATATCAAGACAAGGTCAGAGCGAGGCTAATGCACGAGACGCATGAACAGAGGGGGGAACGCAAGGCCTGGTGGCGCTCAACTCAAACGCCCCAAATTCCATCCGCTTATTTTAATTCGGCATGTATTATTATTAAGCGAAGCCACCTGAGAGTGTAGTGGTTGACTCACCTGACTCCGGTGTGGGCAGCGTGGGATCGATTCCTGCTCAGTGGTGCTGTGGTTGTGAGTGCGAATGGTTATCTGTCTCTACGTGTGCCGTACAACTGACTGGCGATCAGTTTCAACTGAAGTCAGCTAGGATAGTCTCCAGCACCCCGTGAACCTGACAGGTTAAACAGTGCTGAAAATGGATGAATGAATATTATTAGCAAGAGGTCATCAATGAATCACATTACAATAAAAGCATTCAATTCAATTGAAAGTGTATGTGTCTAGGTATGCTGGACTATCTTCTGAATTGGTGCACTCGCTATTTCTGTGACCGGATGTTTCGTCGAAAGACGTTTGGTCCCCGGATGTTTGGTCCCCGGACGTTTGGTCGACCGGATGTTTGGTAGAACGGACGGGCCGTCGACCGGACGTTTGGTCGCTGGGTTCGCTCGCTGTCAAATTATGAGAGAGAGAGAGAGAGTTTACTGTTGAAAGTGAGCAACCAGGTAATCTCTTGCTCTCAAAATCATAATCATGAAAGAGAGAGAGATAGTCCGTTCTACCAAACGTCCGGTCGACCAAACGTCCGGTCGACCAAACGTCCAGGGACCAAACGTCCGGGGACCAAACGTCCGGGGACCAAACGTCTTTCGACGAAACGTCTGAGTGCCGCTATTTCGATTGTGCAAGATGGTTGCCATCATTAAGATGAGACCCCGCTCAAGTGCATATCAATAGAAAGAAGCTTGTTTAATTTAGTCGAAATAATTTGGAGAAAAATGACAGTGATTTATAGTAAGTTATTTATTTTCCTTTAACTCTTTGGCGGTCATTGATATTGATAGATGTCTAACATCGTTAGTTGGTGTTTTTAAAAATAAAAAATGAATAACCACCATGACACCTACTCTGTGAATACAGAACAGTAGGTAGACCTGGTTTAGCAGTGAATAAATAATCACCAGTGGGAGAAATGGCTACAAATTTAGACTGTCATTTTTTTTTTTTTTTACATTTCACTTATTTGAGCTTATCTTTGTCACTTAATTTGTCACTTTAATTCTATGGACTGCTTCAAGTTATTCTCATGAATTCCACTGTGTAAGATCTGATCATTGAAGTTTTTACTCGCTAATTTTGCTATATTTATACAACAGCGGAAATCCAATTTTCCTTGCCTAAAAGTGCCGAGCACAAGGGTTTATTTTTAAATTAAATATTTTTTGACATGAGTAAACACTGCAAGTCTGTGAAAATGAAAGACTATGCATTATGCATTAAGCATTATGGACGCTCAGGTCATCTTATCTAACATATACAAAATCAAAGACAGAACACACCAACTTTTTTTGACAAAACAAACTTTCTCTGCAAGGAGCCCAAAAGCTTCTTGACATGTATTGATGATATGACTCAAGAAAGCTGAACTTGCTACTTAGTGTTCATCGGTTTTCACCTAAGAACCCGAAAACAATAAATTGATATCATTTCCAATACGAGTGATGATTGAGCTCGATGAAGTTGACGGTCTAATGGGTTTCATTTCAAGCTTTCTGCTATCACAATTTGCGGAGTAAGGGATTGTTTCCTGAACGCTAACCATTAAAATCAAAGCTACAATTATGCATCACTATTCATTTCTACATGGAGCAAAAGTTGAAATATTATTACGGATGTTTTTTTTGGGATGGTAGCCCCTTTTGAGGAAACGTCTCAAAGTCCACTAACATCTGACGGGTTTGCACATTCCGTCTGTAGACCTCAAAGCCCGGAGGTGCCTGTTTGTAATTGCACAGGAGGAAAAGAAAATGAAATGCTGAAAGAGACCAGCCTTTTGGCATCTTTTATATTAAATACACAATGGCGGTTCTTGGATAGATCTTCAATACTGGCGTCAGAAAATCTGTTTTGCTTTTAAAAGTGGACAAAGTGAAGATCAAAATACTGAAATATAGAAACACCTTTAAAATCATTTAGATGGCGCAGTGAATTATAAGGGCGTGAATCGGCGTGTTTTGTTGTAATTGCAAAATATAATAGTGGTGGGAAAGACTTTTTTCATGTTGTGTTTAGGTCAGTGTTACAAATTGACATGCATGGGGTTGGTTTGTTTAGTTTTTGTCTTTTTATTTACTAATTCGCATGTTGATTAAAATAGGGATCCATTTTAAAAAGTTTTAAAAAGTGAATGGTCATGTCAGTCTTCCACGTTGGTGAATATAAGTGTGGTTTAATTTAGGGTCACGTTTCCTAAAGGGAGGTCTCAGAGAAGAGAAGAAAAGCAACTTCTTGTGATCAAAGGACTTGGGTTTGTGACCGGCGCACATTTGACTCTGCCTGTTTGACAAGAAGAAACATTAAGTTAAGATGTAGACTGACTGTTGAACTGGGATGTGTATATTTTAAACATTTTAAAGAGAATTTCCATGTCAATTTGTCCCCTGTGTATGTGTAAAAGAAGGAGGGTGAAGATGATGATGTGTCAATGGGTCATTAGTGTGAAGGGAGACTTTTCTGACACACTGCAGAGATTAACATCCATTACTGAAGCCATTGCCGCTACCACCTACAACAGTTATGACAGCCCTAAATTCCAAACATGGGAGCCCGTTTGGACCACACGCTTTTAACCCGCATTGACGTTTGCGAGAGGGATAGGGGCAGAGTTTAAAGAAGAGCTGTGGGAAACAATTATCCCACTCCAGAGACGCGCAGGACTGGTAGGTATTGTACCAGGATTAGTGTCCATTTTTGACATGTACTGACAAACCCTCCTGCTGATCTCCTCAGAAGAAGCAAGGTATTATTAAGCAGCCTTCTCACTGGGGGCCTAGAATCCCTACGTGGGAGTGAGTGACAAGCTAATAATGTTGGTGGGGAAAAGGGGGTGGAAATGCATTCCTGTGCATTCAAGTGCTCACCTGTGTAAAAGTGAAATCATGCAAAAAAAGCACCGTTGACCGTATGCCACCATCTTTTGCATCTTTTGTCACTATAGCAATCTCCAATGAACATGGGGGCATTTTTAAAGATTTAATTATTTTTTATTATTTGAATCGTAGTCTCCTCTAAATTGCAACTACCGTATTTTCACGACTATAAGGCGCACATAAAAGTCTTAAATGTTCTCCAAAATAGACAGGGCGCCTTATAATCTAGTGTGCTTTATATATGGACCAATACTAAAATTGTTATCACAATAAAATAAAATAAATCAGTCGATAGGGTACACCACCCTCTAAAGCTCTCACAACTACGGCAAGCAGCCCCCGACTCTACTGTTTTTCCCGTAGAAAAAGTACTGCGCAGTGACTGCTGGGATATGTAGTTCTTTTGTCAATACACCCAATGGATTGTGTCCTGTATACATCGGCATCAACACAGCTTTACGAAGCATGGAAAGCAGCGTTGGAAAAGTTACGCTAGCTACTAGCTAGCTACTATTTGCGAATGGATTGTGGCCTCCTGGACGAACGTATAAAACAGTTCAATTCGGACACAGAAAATTAGGACTTTTTTGATGGATTTGTGGGTGATAATGACATGAGTACATTGTAAAATGGCTAAATAAAGTACAACCAAACTCAGTTTTACTTCCGTTGCCTTTTTAAAAACATGTTTTTAGCGCGTCTCTGTATGCTTAAGCTGGTGTATGTTTTGCCATGCCTGGCTGCGTCTTTAAAAACGGTGCGTCCTGTGTGTGTGTCAAATACAGAAATAGCACTTGTTACTGATACTGCGGCTTAAAATACGATGCGCCATATATTCGTGAAAATACGGTATGTATGAGTGTGAGCGTGAATGATTGTCCGTCTCCTTGTGCACTCCGATTATAGCCATATTTGGATGGGATGGCCTCAAGCACCCCCCACGACGTCAATCGCAAAAGGCAAAGTTAAGCAATTGTAACAATAAGCCACTTTAAAAACTACACAATGATCAAAATGTGCTTGTTCACAACTTGATTTGATCCCATTAAGCACATGCCAGGTGCGTGGTTGGAGCACTCCCAAGTTGCCATACGACCCACCCTGTTTACGTGCTCCCACTGGTGTTTGTGGTTCGTAGCTGAGCCAATGAAAGCTGTTTATACAGTCCATGAGGGCAAATAAAGATGCTATCTACGATTCTTCATCTGTGACCAAAACAAATTGTGCAATTAAACATTCTTTAATTGCTGCAACCTCGGTTGATAATGTCAGTTTGGCTACTCCTTCAGCTTTTGTAAGAATGGAGAACTTTGCAAATACGCTTTTGCTCGTTTGGGGTCAGGGTCACGTTTGTGTATTTTTATCTATGTCAAAGAACACACAAAATAACACTAATAAACACATAAATTAGACAAAAACAATGACTTATATTAAAAATAAAATAATAATCAAATTTGGAATGATTACAAATAAAAGACATTCTAGATATCCATTATTTATTTTTATGTACAGCTTATCCAGACATGCGTTGCAGGTGTGCTGGAGTCATTTTTAGTTGACATTAGACTAGTTTATATACAATATATGTATATAAACAGGCAATAAAAAATAGCTACATGAGCAACACAAACCAATTTTGTATAAGTGAGGCAAAATTAACATAAAATAAATATTATATTGTAAACATTGGGCATCTCCAAAATAATATCTTTGTGGTCATAACTTTTCAGATCAAATCATATCAATTCACAATACAATTAGTGTATATAACAACTATATTCAGCCTAATAGTGCACAAGGTGCCCTATTTGTAATAAATGAATAAATGAATAAAATATGAAATTGACCAAATATGGGAGGTTTCTGCTGCTGACTATTAATAATAAATTGAAATGCATTTAGCTGCTAAGAATAATTTGACCAACCTTAGGTTGCTTTCAGAATAATAATAAAAAAAAAAAAAACAGGAGGTGATGAGTATTAAATTCAATTTCTGTAAATGCGTTTCGATACGCTGCATTTCAAATTTATACCACTTTCTATAGTGGGAGTTGAACAATTCACGCCTCAGCAGTTGTACACATCATTCCGCTAATCCCCAAATTGAAAGCGGTAGTAAAAGGGCTAAATATTTTTCATGAGTGGGCCTGCCAGAGTGTTCAGGTTACTCACCAGGATGATTGATAGCTCACTAGTAGATTTCAATGGTTGTCAATGTGACAAGTGATTATGGGGTTTCTTCTCTGAGTCTTGTGAAATGGCCTGCGGTCGTGTAGTTGCCGACAAATTTGTGAACTGTGCGTGAACCCGCCTGGCTTGCATGTGTGCGGAAAGCCGAGGTCTCGCCGAGGCAAGACTGGACTGCTATTTAACCTTGGCTGCCAATATTTAATCCAAAATCGACTTAACATAGATCCCTGTCTATCCTTTTCAATCGTGACATCGACTCAACTGAGTTAGACTCATGTGACATGAATCTGAGCCATGTGCGTGTTGAGTATAACAATACAGAAAGCTGTCAGACACACAATGTTCAAAGGGAAGAGTAAAAATTGAATTTTTACATACCAATAGTTGTGTCTGGAGTAAACAACCAAGTAAACCTTTGCATTCTGCGTCTTGTCTGTGATTGTTTAATATGTACTTTTGCCTCACTACTATATAACGGTGGGCTAATTTACATCCATGACCACCACAACAAAGTTCCTATCACCAGGGCAATTAGGGCTGGGTCAAGAACCAGAGCCACTTTAAAACATATTATAACTTTATTGATTTCTCTACTTTCTCAGTTAATATGGATTGGAAGTTTGTTGCTGTCAATGGCAGTCAATGAGTTACAGCTCCACAGTCTTGGAATTTACATTTAGATAGCACGGTATTTATTCGAGTATAACACGCACCCGTGTATAACGCGCATGCATCAGTGCTTTGATGATTAAACATTGGTATAATTCATCATAATAATATTTAAATTTTTTCAAAGTCTGATTGATTCACCAAACAATTGATTCCATTCTTCTTGAGCAAGGATAGTGCTCCCTGGGCAGACTCGTTTTACTGGAGCAACTTTTTAAAAATTTTTACAACTCTATTTTCCTATAAAATTGCCAAGGCTATTTGGAGAGGGCTGACTTTTGTAAAAGAAGGTAGATTATCGCCATTTGGCGGACAAAGACAGGTTTTAGGTCTCCTTTTATACATAACGGCTGTTGAGGAACCTTTTTAACCGGCAGAGAGCAGTGTTTCACCGGGATTTGTGTATAACACGCACCCGAATTTCCTTCGGGTTTTTTTCGTACAAAATTTTGCGCGTCATACGCGAATAAATACGGCATATATCTTGAGCCATGAAAAGAAACATAATGGACGTAAAAATACAGAATTGGTGCTGAATTTGTTTAAAAAAAACGCTGTGAACATTGCTACCTTGAAAAACAAGTATAATTTGTTCAGTCCGTACGCTCGTATCTCAAATGTTCTTTATCTTACCTTGTTTGAATGGAAATTCAATCAATCTGCTTGTCTCCTGTAAGTAAAAAATAAAGCTCTGTAATGAAATAAAAACAAAGTACATTTTTACATTGAAGAACTATTATTAATACTTACGATCCCAATTCCAATGAAGTTGCGACAGTGTTAAACATAAATCAAAATAGAATACAATAATTTACATATGATTTTCAAAATATATTTAATTTAATACACTATAAAAATATGATGATTAATGTAAAACTTATGGTTTTATGCCTGTGTGTATTTGTTTTTTGTTGCCTGTGTTCATGGTTTTGCAAATAATCATGACTACAACATGGCCCAAAAGAGGTGTGACAGGTGGCAAAAAAGAATGAGTTGACGAATGCTCATCAAATACCCGTTTGGGACATCCCGCAGGTGAATAGACTAATTGAGAACAGGCGTGGGCTATCATTGGCTATAATTGGAACTTCCTTGATTTGCCCATTCACAAGCAAAGATTAGGTGAGGTTCCCCTGTTTGTGAACAAGTTTGTGACTATATAGTCAAATGGTTTATGAACAATATACCTCAACATTATATTGCAAGAAATTTTGTTTTTTTTCCCCAATTCATCCATCCATCCAACCAATCGAAAAGCCAAAACCAATAGACCCACCCATCCGTCCATCATACATCCACCCAATCCAGCCACCCAGCCATCCACCCACCCATCCACCCATCCATCCATCCACCCATCCATCCATCCATCCATCCATCCACCCATCCACCCATCCACCCATCCACCCATCCACCCATCCACCCATCCACCCATCCACCCATCCACCCATCCACCCATCCACCCATCCACCCATCCACCCATCCACCCATCCTACCATCCATCTATCATCCACCCAACCATCCATCCAACCATCCATCTAGCCATCCATCCATCCATCCAATCCATCCATCCATCCTACCATCCATCTATCCATCTATCCATCCATCCATCCATCATCCTACCATCCATCTATCATCCACCCAACCATCCATCCAACCATCCATCCATCCATCCATCCATCCATCCATCCATCCATCCATCCAATCCATCCATCCATCCTACCATCCATCTATCCATCCATCCAACCATCCACCCTACCATCCATCCATCCATCTATCCATCCTACCATCCATCCTACCATCCATCCTACCATCCATCCTACCATCCATCTTACCATCCATCCTACCATCCATCCTACCATCCATCTATCCATCTATCCATCTATCCATCCATCCATCCATCCATTCATCCATCTTTCCAATAATTTGCCTATTTTTTTCAATCTCCTGTGAAGCCTATTGTCTGCTGCCAACTAGTATTTTAATCAAACAGTCCTAAGATTGACTGATGTCCATCAACTGCAAAATAGGGTGAAGGTGCTTGATGTTGTAAAGTTTTCTGCCACCACCTAGCGTTCAGGAGCTGAAAAGCATCTATCTTAATTTTTTTCTTCTTATTTAAAAAGTGTGGAATGTATCTTGAAAAGCACGTTGTTTAAATCACCCACGAATCAAGGCATTTTTTTGTTCATGATATAAAATTACGTATAAACACCAAAAATGTCTTTGTATCATACATAGCTAATGTAAAAAAATATATAATATATAGAAAGAAAAGTTATTGCGTTCACTTGTAATCTAATGACATTTTCCCTGTGAAAAACATGGGGCTTGTTGCCTAATTTAGTGGATATTAGTTCTCTTCCTCCCTCCCTTACTCTCTCTCATGCTGTTGCTGGCTGAATGGGAGGAGCACTTCATGTGCTCTTCGTATAAGAAGAGTGGCACGTCCAGCTCGGGGCTTCATACAGCTACTCAGGAGAAACGAAATGATCTGCCCTGGAGCCGCAGCAAAATGCTGGATGGACACCTACTCCTGGGATGGTTATCGATCACACTGGTAGTCCTTGTCTCCTACTTGCCGCCACCCAGTGAAGCCTATTTCGGGTGAGTCCATTTGCTGTCACCTTAATTGTTGTTCATTAATTGGAGTGGCATTACTGTCGGGAAAGATCCTTTCAAAATAAAATATTCGATTTGACTCAAACCACTGTCCTTTAAATGTAGTCTACTGTCAATATAATAAGAACATCACAGTAACTAAACTGCCAAGCGTGTATTAGTCTCACAAAAACCTCACAATTTATAAATTCAAACAATGATGGGAAATTAATAAAAGCAAAAGTCTATTTTAGCCTAACTCATTCACCAAAATAAATGATTTCATTTATTCACAAAATGTAAATTCATTCTGACTGGCCCGAAATGAAATAAAACTATCCGACAAATCAATTAAATAACATTTATCTGCCAGGTGTTATGTACTCACCAAGTACGGACACAGTGATGAGCAATCGCCGGCGCTGCTATCGCGATCGATAGCGTGATCAGTGCCGGGCTTTAATGGCAACCCAAGTCAGCAGAAAAGACAGCGTCTAGTCATCACAGGGGTAAAACACATTATAACAGAGATCAGAATGCATTTAGGCTGACTGCAATATTATCCTTAAACTACTTGACAGCAAAATCCAAGTGAATATTGCTGTGATTGTGACTTTCGGAACACTACTGTTGACAGTATTGCATAGTGCGCCTGCACAAGGAAACGTGGTAGCATTCGTTGCACAGAGTAGGTTTGGAAATGTTTTTTAAGTATGTTTGAGTGGCAGGCTGGATTGTTTTTGCTTGTAAAAAGCAAACAAAACATATCCTCAGCCCAGTGCAAAAAGGTGAGTGTACATATACTATACCCGCCTGAAAGGCAACAGCTGGTAACAATAAAGTCATCTGACTGACTGCACTGGACTGGTGGTGGCCCAAACGTCTGCTGCTGGGCTTGCACACACAAAAAAGAGAAACCCCCCTCACCCTATCCAGCATAAACATCACACACCTCAGGCAGCAGGAACTATTTTCTTTTTCAGCCATCGCTCATATGAATGAAAAATAACACTTACGGAACACTCACGTAAATGTTTCATGAAACAGTAGGGCAAAGGTGCATGTCCGAGCATGAGGAAAGTAGGCTGCAAAAGGTGTGACCCACCGTGACCTCTGATTGAGCACTAGAATGAATGAAAGTAGCCTAAAGCAGTACCTGTGATTATAGATAAGATTTACAGTCTAGGAATACACCTTTTCACCTTTTTGGCCCTGGTGACAACACACAATTTTGATAAAAGATCTATAATAATAAAGCTTTTTCAGAAATTGTCTTAGGTCATCACCTAAATTCTGTCTAAATATAGAGCCTTTAACATGTGAAAAATATATTTCATCCTGATGATTTCAGAACCTCATGTGAGCACTTCTGATTAAATCTATAAGAAGTCAAGATCAGGACAAGAGTCAATTCACACACAAAAAATACTAAAAAGAGCATTTTATATGTCTTATTCTGAGATTCTCAATACAAATAAAGTCTTACATCTGCCATGAAAAGACCAAAAACATTTAATGCGTTTTCATACATTAGTCATTGCCCTCAGATGAGATTAAAAAAATCCCCACCCCTCATCTGCAGTAATGCATCTTATCGGGCTAATTAGTGTCTCTTGTTACCTCTCCCAAGGCCAAAAAGTTTCGGGTATATTCCTGGGTTTTGAAAGTCATGACTGCGGTTAATTAGACCTGCTGATATGCCTTCCATTCATGTGAAAGAAGGCATACTCTGCATTTTTGTTACAATGCAAACGAGTTCCCAGATAAGTTCAAACCATGTACAAGACATGATTTTGTCAAAATACTCCATTGGTTGCATTCCCTTTCCACCCCATATTATTTTTGTCTTTCTGAAATTAGACAGTCTTGCTTCATGCAATATACTGCTGACCCAGTAGTAAGTCTGTATTTCATAAAAGGAGCAAAGCTTTAGCTACAAACCGCCGGTAATTGTGCACATGATAGCCTTCCCCTAACTACCGCACTAGCGTAGGCAGCAGTCCCTTACGTGGCAGAATCACCAAATGCAGATGTCTGGCATATCAACAAGAATCCTGAAAATTCATGTAAATCCCTCCAGTATAGAACTTCAAATTCCGCTCCCTCCATCCTGGCCAACGCCTACCCCCCTGGTGCGTCACCATCAGTAAACCCGCAGCCACACCGAAGACACGTGGTAGCCCAGATTCCTGTCTTGCTCGCCTGTTGGAAAGTAAAGCTTGGCAGGCAAGCCAACACTGGCACACGCGGCACCTCTAATGGCCCTAATGCTCATGTATATTTACTCGCTCTGTTAGCATTTGTTTTCAATTGCCTCTGTCGGTCTAATGTGCATCTACCCACAAGCACATGGCTTCACAGCACTGGTGTTGAATATGAATGAGTTTGGGTGAATGATTATACCCCGAACATGGAGCTAAAGAAGTCACGCAGGTGACTCAGGCCCCAACAAGTGTCACAGAATTTCAAGACCGTTGTCACACCAGCTCAATACGGGACAAACCATACCAACTTGCTGGGATAAATATTCTTCCACTTGGGGGCCTCACGGGTACTGATTTACTCAAAATAGAGGGTCAGCGCTGCATACCCAATTTCCACAGTGCGGTGGAGCATAAGTGAAACATAAACACAATCGTCTCCCGGCCACGGTCTGCATGGCCGAGGGTGGGGAGGGATTCCTGGCGTAGTCGGGCGCCCGCTTAAATTGTCATCCTTTGCCACAAGAATGCGAGCGCTCGTTTTCCTTCCCCATGCGCCTGTTGTGGCAGGTGCTGCCTCTCCAGTTAAATCCGTTATCATTTGCAATCGGAATAAGTCTGCGGGGGCTAAATCTCTCCGAAGGACGTGATGGAGCTTTAAAGAAGTCTGGTATTGATTTAAAGGTTGAGAAAGGCATTTCAGTTTCATTTTGTGGTCTTGTAAACTGCTGGATTGTGAGGAGGCAATGGTTTGTTTGTATTTAGTTCGTGTGAGACATGATGAGGGAAAAAAAATCCTTCCACAGCTGAAATCATCAATCACAAAAGAGCCACAGTGAAAGCAAGGAGAGTGAGGATAGTGATGCAGAAATCCGTGAGCAATGAGAGGTGTCCTTATTGAAGGATTTGTAGGGGATTAGAAGAATCTTGAGGTTAATGTTATTTTGAATGGGTAGACTGTAGAACTGGCAAGTCTTATCACACAGCGGACATTTTAATGGTTCATGTGCTTTTTTTTACAGGTTATTTGACTTGCTACGTCACAAAAGCGCATGTCCGACAGTGTGAATTGTTGTCTGTGTGCCCAATCAATTAGCAAAACTATTTAGAGTACCTGGTCAGTTGGGGTGCCAAGGTGCCAAGCAGAATTGCTCATCAACCCTTCCATCTGACTGTCTATATCCATATAATGGGTAACACATTTGGCCCAAAACAATGAATGTTAAAGTTAACTTCGTGCTTGGATATGCAGTATTATTCTCCACAATATGCACTTTGTTATCAACAGGGCTTATTGATAGCAATATACTTCATCTGGATAGTTAACATGACAGTTACATAACAAGAGTTACTTTTATATTTCAGTAAGAAATCTCTCATTTGCCCAATTTGTTGGGATTGTTTGCTGACAGGTCTTTCACTCACTGATGTGTTTAATGTTTTTTTAAATGCTTGCTTTCCTGTTTGAAAATTGAGTGTAGTGTTGTTGACCTAAAAAGCTCAAGGTTTAGACCCAATTATTATTTGAAAAAAATAAATAATCTGCCCAGTTTTGTCCAAAAATTAAGTCAAACAAATAGTTTACAGGGTGGGTCTATCTACACTCGCTTTCTTCTTTGCTCTGAATCCGTTCCAACAGTCTTTAAAGTCACTACCATGTTTCATGTTGTCATTTAATAGGCTTCATATAAACATTTCCCAAGTGGGTTGTGTGTGTTGCTGTCCCTGTTTTCTTTTTTTTTGTTGCCTTGCGGTGGTTTCACGGGGTGCTCCTGGATGATTACGGCTCATTAGGAACAGCGGTGTTGCCGGGCAGACAGTGGTCGGCGGGTGGCGTCTCATTACCGGGCCCGAAAGGCTGATTAGGCCTGACGTGTGGCGAAGGCGGGGAGTGCGGTCGATAGGCAGGGATTTCCCTACTTCATAGGATATCCTGTGGTTTGAGCCCCACCTCAAACGGTATCGCTTTACCAAGCCGATACGATTCACCCAGTGCTCGTGTGTTGACATCACGCAGAGCTGAGTATTTTGATAGCCTATGATTTTTAAAAACAATTTCTTTAATACAACTGTATTTAATAATGTTTTGGATTAGATTAGATACATTCAAGGCCCAAAAGAAACAAAAATCATAGCAAAGTATCCACGTCAGGGAACTGAATTGTTCATTGCATAACATACCTAACTTTCTAACCTGCCTGAAAACATCCCCTCAATTTGTAATCTACATCCAACACAGGCACCATAAATCCATGTGCTGCGCACACACACCATCTACTGGCAAATTCCAAACAGACAGAAGTCATCTTTCTATTGGGTAACTCCAAGCTATAATTCTGCTATTAATTAATTAGCTGTGATACCAAAATAAAGAAAAAGAAAAGAGCTCTGAGAGTCAACAATTACTGGCCTATTCTACATATGTTACCAAGATTTAAGACAATCGGTTGTTAAATAACGGGGGGAATGGCTTTAAAATAAGTGTTCGGAAGAACAATAACAACAACCTGAGTGGGGACTTGGCAGGCTTGCAGGTTCTAAAAATCTATTTTTACACTAGTTTATGACAACTTTTTTTTAAAGTGAAACTGGCTGCCGAAAATCTGTCAGTCTATTTTCACGCCAGTGGCTGTTGGTTAAGTTTGGCTGCAAAAGTGAGCCGAAGGAATGGGTCAGCTCCAGTACAAAGTATACAGTATGGAACCGTTAAATATGGTGGGTTACAAAATTTGAATGGATCGCCTAAGTGAAAGACACAAAATTTTGAATTGAAGGCTAAATGACAGAAATTTTCTAAGATGGCCAATTTATTTTTACTGCCACTTTGACCTAAATTTGATCGTCACTTTTGAGTTACACGCATTTGAGTAACAAAAAGAGTCGGAACCCTAATGTAAAAAGTGCCAACCAGCACTCGTGCGTAAAAACATTTTGGCTTGAACATATGCACATGGCATGAATTTAAGAATGTGAAACATGCCTCTGTGTTGACTTTAAAGAATACGTCAGGAAAAAGTCCAAAAATTGGCACACACCTTAGTTTTACAATGTGGGTTCGGAAGAGGCGGTAAATGACCGTGCTGAATGTTTTTGACTTTGCAATTGCTTGTAAAAGTTTTTGACGGCGTCACATCAGAGAAAGTCGCGCGTCATCGGCCCACCGTAGAGACTGTGGCAAGGAATTTAAAAAAAGAAGGCAGCTCCAGCTGTTGGTCGGGTGTTCCACCCGTGCAGCGTGACAGAACACTGCGAGGAAATTCCCGTTGATGTCAAACTCTCATTGGGATGATGCCTAATGCTGTTTGCAGGCCAACTAGTCAAAACTGTTGGAAATGCAACACAGGCTTAGGAAAACTTTAGCACTAGGCCCTTAGGAATGTTGATTATGTCTAATATTCTAATATGTAAGGTCCTATGACTGGTTTGAATTGGTAAAATTTTTCATTCATCTATACCACATGTGTCAAAGTTGCGGCCCGGGGGCCAAATCTGGCCCGCCGCATCATTTTGTGTGGCCCGGGAAAGTAAATCATGAGTGCCGACTTTCTGTTTTAGGATCAAATTAAAATGAAGAGTATAGATGTATATTAAATGTCCTGATTTTCCCCCTTTTAAATCAATAATTGTAATTTTTTAATCATTTTTTTTTCTGTTTTTAGTTCAAAAATCATTTTGTAAAATCTAAAAAAATATTTAAAAAAGCTAAAATAAACATTGTTTTAGATCTATAAAATAACTGAATATTGTGTGACTGGCACAGATTGGGCGAGCGGCGGCGTCCCGCATGACTCATGACCCCCCCCACCCCTTCCGTGAATATTATAATATATTTCTTTTAATCCAGTTATTTTAATCCATTTATAAAAAGTCTATCTAAGTTTATGTAAAATGGTCCGGCCCACATGAAGTCGAGTTGACGTTAACGCGGCCTGCGAACCAACCCGAGTCTGACACCCCTGATCTATACCAACTGGCTTTAGGTGAGTGACTGGGTACACCATGAACTGGTCACGATTTAATCACTTGGCACAAAGACATACAAGTATGCGCATTTAAAGCTATTGAGACGTGAGAGACATCAGATGAATGTTTTGAATTGTCATACAACACCTACTACTCACTGAAAATGTTAGAGACCTGTATAGTGTGCAAACACTGTTCATTCTTTTCGAGCAGGTGTTTAAACTTGCCTACTGAATGCTGTGAATTTTGGTTCCAATTTCATAATGACCAGAAGAATGCTGTTTTTTGTTATTTTCTTCAAACAGCCGAAAGCAGCTTTTACAGTGTGTAAAAAGGCTGAAATTTTGCCAATTCTGCCATGGAGGAGTGACTGATTTAAACAGCTGTGTTTTTGTTTTTAATTCTTTTAGTGTTCCCTTTGAAAATAGGAACAAGGAGTCCTGAAGCACCTCACATTTGCATTCAATCACCATTTTTTTAGGATTAACTAGTGTCGGCATTTTTAGCATGCAGCGTGCCTAAGAATTGTTTGTTGCGCCGGTGGGTTAGTACTGGCCTGCCCTGTGCCATGGCGTGGACTGGAACTCACGGAAGGGGTGGGGGGGTCATGAGTCATGCGGGACGCCGCCGCTCGCCCAATCTGTGCCAGTCACACAGTGACCATAACAGAGCCGCTGACCTTAGAAGCACACGGCACTTAAACCTCTTACTATGCCACACACTCCCATTCCCGAACTACCACTGCTCTGGATTAAGCAACTGTGCCGGTGCGGTACTGTGACAAAAAAATTCTAATTAATGAATTAAAAATGTTTTGTCATTGTGGGCTTGGGCGTGGGAATTGTACTATTCAAACAAGATCTTAGTGGTCTGACAAGGCCTGAGAGGACCTGCGAAGACAGCAGATGACATAACTCTGGGTCACACATCCTGTTAAGTCATACGAGATAGCTGAATTCCACTTAGTCTCACACATGGTCCTTATCATGACACAACTCATCGTGACACATAAGCTGACATGCTACTGCACTTTCAGGGGATTCAGTCAAAAGCTCAGGGAGCTATAGGGGGTCTCACATCAACCCCTCCCAAAATAAGGAGCCTGTTAAGTAAGGCCTCATTTTAAGTCATGTGAACCAAAAAGATAAAATTAATCACTGGGACCAGATTTCACTGTATTATACACAAGTGTGAGTGAGAAAAAGTTTGAATAAAGCAGACTTTTCTCAAGAGATTTCACACAGCCTTTTCTATCTAAACCAGGGGTGTCAAATGCATGGTGTGCAGGTTTAAAATGGTCTGTCATGGGGTCCAATCTGGTCCTCTGTGTTGTTCTGCCTTTCAGGCACATTCTAGTTCGTTAATACAGTAGATAAAGGCATAGGAAAAAATGTATGTACTTTCGTGCTAAAAAATTCCCACCTTAGTTCTCGGGTGTGACTGACGAGTCATGTAGAGGTTGTCATGATTTCAAGATGAGTGTGAAAATATATGTAAAATGTAATATCATTTGTACATCTCACAGTTTTTTAATGATGATCATAATGAAATTGATGGATGAAGCAAGTTTGTTTATGACAGGTTTGGAATGAATGAAAACAATGATTGGTTTCATTAAAATATCACAAATTTATGTAAAAAGTGTTGATAAAAATAATTTTCAACAAGCTAACCATCAGTAAATATGAGTAAAGGGCATATTATGCGTATTAATTTATCTGGAAAATTGGTGGTGAAAATTACCGAAATGGATGTGGCAAAAAAATGTATGTGAATACGTATTGCACACATAATATTTATGTATATATTAGATAAAAGTGTGTGGAAAAATGGCCAGAAAGGCACCAATAAGTATCGTCCTAGATCTCTCAGGAGAGTAACCATTGGGAATTGTTGATTTCTATCTAGCTGGAGAAGCTCAGAAAAGTATATCTCGAAAGGTCCTGACGTTTATGAGTCCACTTTTAGAAAAACTGTCTAGATAAAAATTGTTTTTTAAAAAAACCGTCCAGCAGCGCTGCTTCTTTTCAAAGAAGGCCATCTTGTCGATATGACTGCAGAATGAAAACACAAAAGTGTAACTGCTTCAGAAGAAGAAAACACATGATCTGGAGTGGGCCAGTCAACAGCCACTCACACACCCCTTGGCGTGTATGCACTACCATACCTATGTGTTGTGTGCGGTCGATTGGTCGCCGGTCTTTTGGTCGCCGTCTTTTGGTCGCCGGTCTTTTGGTCGCGGTCTTTTGGTCGCGGTCTTTTGGTCGCCCCGACCGCGACAACCGGCGACCAAAAGACCAGCGACAAATCAAGGTAAAACACGGTCTACGCATCAATAAAAGCCAACAATGGCCATGAGCAGTTTCACTGAGCCGACGTGTGAGTGTATAAGAGTTTGTATGTACATGCGTTGTCCCTTTAAGAAGCTACGTCAGACAGGGTCTTAACAAGTTCTCCAACAAAAAAAAATAAAAGTCCGGGAAATTTGGAGCTTTTCTTTAGCCTAATAATTACTAGGGCATTAAGTATGACTAAATAGTAATTCGCAGTTTGTATTTAGGGAATTTGAGCAACGATTTAAATGGTAATTATCACTTACCTTCCGGGCGACCAAAAGACCGGCGACCAAAAGATCGGCGACCAAAAGATCGGCGACCAAAAGATCGGCGACCAAAAGATCGGCGACCAATCGATCGTGTACCCCATCCAAGATCCTGAGTGAAATGGTACATCCCCGCTCTCCCACGTAGACTATCAAAACAAAACAAAAGATGGGGAAGGACACACACAACTCAGTTCAGGATTCCCTGTTTCAGGTGTACAGTAACAGGATTTCCCAAACCTTCAAGAGGCACATCCCTTTCTACATCCTGAAAGAGTTGGCGCATCGCCTAGTCACTTCACACCCTCACACCCTCAAACCAAATAAATGGCAGCACGCACCACCGTTTAGGAATCTTGTGAATAAATACAGCAGGAATTTTGAACCATTTAGGCGGTATACCCCTTCCGACATTCCAACAAGAGTTGGCACAACATCACTCCCTCTCAGACACCCTCAAGAACAACAACTGTTTAGTAATCCTGAGTTCATGGTTATTTCTAAATCTAGTCACAATAAAGGCATAAAAAGGCAAAACAACCAAAGCAAACATTGTACCCAAAAATTCCACGCACTCCCCATCACCTTGCCCCTTAGAGGGGACTAATTTAATCCATTATAGCTGCCATTGACAGTACTAGATATCCAATCTATTTGGACTGGGAGGCTAGCAGCTGGTTGCCAGCCAATTGCAGGGCACAAATGACCAATCACACTCACAAGTATACCCAAAGGGAATGTACATTATCCAATCAGTCTAGCATGCATGTTTTGGGATGTGGGAGGAAGCTAGAGAACCCAGAGTAAACCCACACAGGCATGGGGAGAACATGCACAATAATGCAATAATACTACAAATATGACTACATACTGTATATCTAACATAATAATTGTAGATCTTGCGTTCTTGTATGTAAATATCACATTTGGCTCACGCTGGCCATAGGAAAATATAAATATTGTAGCCTATATGACCCAAAATGTGATGTCCATCTATGTATGCCAGACTGAGTTAAGGAATTAAGCGGTTAAAAGCCAACGATCAACCCCCCAAAAATTTGAATTCAAAACATGTTTTTATTATACCACACCGCTAATACACTTTCAATCGCAGGCTGGTCCCTGGACCACATGCACCATAAAGTCAGAATAAAATCTATTATGCTAGAATTAGTTTAAAAACCATTGTCTGGCACTACATTCCTACAAGCTCTGGCCCGTGCTGCCACACAACAGATGGCACTTGGGTGGGCAGGGTGGACTGAAATTCATCCAACATTTCCATGATTTGTGTGCCACCCAAAAGAAGGCAGTAGCCGTCGCAGCACAAGAACCAATTCTCCTGTGAAGTTATTGGTTAAGACCTGCACATTAAAACTTGCACAAGTATAAGTGCTTTTGGGCACATGTGGACGTCTGTCGTTGCTTTCGCAATGATGGTTTTGTCTGGAGGAGGCTTCGTGTGGAGCCAACAGCTGGGTGGAATGATTGACATTCGTTTAGAGTAATTGGCCAGTGGGAATAAAGGGAGAGTTGGGAGGAGGAGGAAGAGAAGGAGGAGGATGAGGGCTGTTACTTGGGAAGGGATCAACCTGCAAGTGGTTGGAGTTGTAGCTTAGTTTTAGCCAGCGTTCCATTTCTCAACCAATGACTGATTGGCTGTTGGCCGGAGTGCTCGTGTGTGTGCATATCTTTGCATGCTTGCAAACATAACCACGCCAGGAACTTTTTTTTCTTTACTCTCACAAATTTGGCTTGAAAAGATCCCAATGACTTAAAATATTGGATATATTTATGTAGCTCTAAATTGCCATGCAGATTACACAATACTGATTACACATCTATATTAAATATATAATCAAGATATTTTTGATGAACTCAATAAAATTCTATTCCCAAAAAATTGTTAAGTGAGGTATTTTGTAAATATATTAATTGTTAGATCACCAATATAGATAAATATTATCTTAATAATACAAAATATTTCTGATCCAGGTTACATCAACTATAAATACAGATTAATCTCTGGCATTTGTGTTTTTATTCTAATTACAAATCTATTCATTATTGCTTTAATTCTTATTCATCTGCTCTTTATTTTAAAAGACATAGGCAGCTAAAATATAAAAGAAGCTAAAACTTTTAAAAGGAGATTCATAGTAAATATTGCCTCCAGGCCTAAAACAGCACTTTTTCCAGATATGGAATATTTATTGCCATATTGTATACGTACAATAGTGAAATGTATCAAGGTGTAACGATAAATAGAATAAAAAATAACTGAGAGAGGTGCAATCAGAAGTACCACCCGGGGGTGACTTCCACAGAAGGAGTGATGATGGTGAAGGTCAATGAGGGATAGAAATGGAAAATGTATGTAGAGTTAACGTCACGGCCGATGGGAGGTGCTGACATGTGCAGAGAAAGAACTAAACAAACCAGCGAGTGATAGACTGGGGAGGAGGTGCGTAAACGTCTGTTGAGGCAAGTGTGTGAATGGAAAAACAAAGCTTCCCCAACTTTTTTTTAAAAAATACTCCGGTGTTAGATTCCGTGAGTAACTTCTGTTGCTGGGCCAACACCTCAAACAAAAACACCTGAGGGAAAACGCTCCATGGTGTGAAAACACGGTGAGATGTGCTGAAGATCTTAGCAGGCTGAAGACACCACTTTGCTCTAATCACATTAACGTGTCATGATGTGTTTCAAGACATACATTTAGTTGTTAGACATGGCACGTGGTGGTGATGGATTTCTGCTTCATTCTCATTTTTCAACATATGAATACAATGTGTAGATTCAAAGAAAAGTGAAATTATGTGGGGTAAATGATTTCTATGTTCTAAAAATACAGTTATTTACTACTAGAAAGCCAATTTTAGTGTGAAGCTGTCCCATGGCGATTTGTGACTGACCAGGTGACCGAGTGTAGTGGACAAAGATTTTGGGCATTTGTGCTAGGTGGTAGCACAATACTATACTTGGTATTTCAATGTTCAAAGAATACTTGTTACTAGCACGTCTATATTTTTCGTGGAATGCCATCCCATAGCTGTGTGAGACCAACGTGAGAATGAGTTGTCATGTTGTTGTGGACAAAAATGTGGAAAATTGGTGTTTATGGCTTATTTTTATATTGCCATCGGGCTTTTTGCCGAAGGAAATACTGTAAAGCTTCTTGGTATGTTACCCTATCCCACCGTGCATCCATTGTGAGGACTGGCTTGCAATTTAGGATGAGCATTTCTAAGATCTTTTTTTTCTAAGAAATTTCCTTCTTGGTAATTTAGATAGTCTTTGGAAGCCTATTTATGTGGAGAGTCTAATTACAAGCTTTCAGTTGTCTTAGAGCTTTGTATAGATCTTCCACACTCCTGGCTGTTTAAAGAATGAAGCCAATTCAATAGCCACCCCACAGTAGATTAGGAGGAAGACAAGTTTGTTGTAGTTTTAAATTGTTCTTCGAAACTCTACCCCTACCTTACCATTTCATGAAATAATCACTTGTAAATATAAGAATGATTTTATTTTTTCCTTGTGTCCTGACTGGTCTAGTCTCAAATGATGTGGATTTCCAGATATTCCTAAGAGGTCAATAATTTATCCAAACGCCAATTTCTGTACTTCCGAAGTTTATATAGTATGTGCCCACCAAGCCAAAGAAGTGTCATCTGAAGAAGACCTCTTTTTTTTCAGTGACACTGCTCATTTAAGCATCTGCTACCACCATGCATATTTTTCCTCTGTAAGTCTGCCGGGTGAGCAGCCGGTGTCAAGACGTAGCTTGCCAGGTTTCCATTTCAAAATCTGTAGCTGTCAGACACGTTAAAGCAAGGCAAACAGTCGTTTTAAAAAGGAAACCGTTTGACCCAATCAGAAAGCCAATCCCCGATGCCTTGTCCCCGTTCGATTGGACCGCTCGCATTCCCAGGCATGCGCCGCACACGCAACCCTTAAGACAATATCGTAAAGCATATGGAAGCCATTAAATCAGTTGGAATGAAAGTGAGGACTCGGGGGGAAACACTTCAGTCGGTTATTTGACTTAATAAAACAAATCTCTTGTTAAAGAACCCTGGTGACTTTCGCCCAAGCGCTGCTAGTTTCTTCTGAAGGGTGGTAATGACATTGCAAGTGGATCGGTGCACCACTTTTGCAAAGTTTTTAGGAATATTTGGATAAGTCTGTGGCCTGACTTCCTGTTTTCTGGTGTTACTCTTAACTTAACCTGATGTATTCATGCATGTATGAAAATAGGCTTACAGGGTTGAACAATTAGAAAAGGTGGTTCTGATGGCACAGGAGCACTTCTATGAGAAAAGGAAATTTCTGCATTAGAAAATGGGCAAATAGACTGTTTCCGTTACCCGACCATAGTCCAACCAAAGACTGATTGTCAAACTTGTTCATCTGACAGTTTGTTATTCATTTGATAGACAGCTTCGCCAACTACCAGTTGTTTAACTTGAAATTAGATAGATTTTTTAAAAATCTGTCTGTCTGCTGTAATACCACAAAGGAAAGCCCTTGATTCACGTCAAAACGATGTTCCAGAGTTCACAGAACCTCAATCTCTATTCATTCATTTGCTATCCGAGTCGCTTATCCAAGGCACAATGGTGCCAGAGCCTATCCCAGCCAACAACGGGCAGTAGACACCCTGAATATGTTCCCAGCCAGTTGCAGCATCCATAACTAATCCATGTTAAATATCTTTCAGTCACAGGCACCAACATCCATCCATCTCAATGCAGTTCAACCTGGTCAATGTTCGGGGTGGTGCAGTCCATCCTATTTGACTCTGGATGAAAGTTATACTGCACCCTGAACTGGCAGGCAAATGTATCATGACACATCTGTGACCATTGGAATTAATAAAATACTAAACTACAGCAAGCTGGTGGAACACGCTAAACTGCCCCTAGGCTTAAGTGTGAGCGTAAATTGTTGTCCGTCTCCTCGTGCCCTGCGATTGGTTGGCCACCAATTAAGCGGTTCAGAAAATAAATGAATGAATGAAGTACCAAATGCATGAAGCATAGCACGGTTGGATACCGACTTGATGTCAGAGTGTCATAGAGGTTCTACTGTAATCTGCAGCTGCAACAGCAGCTATTCACTGACAGCTGACAGCAGTCTCAATCACTTCTGACTTTTGATACAAAGTTAAATGAAGCATTGAAACCCTCGCTGTTATACCCATTCCTATTGTGTTCTTTTGTGAATCTCGGCAAATCCATTTATTTCACTCTACGGGTGTGAAGGCTGCCAGAGATGAGACATAATAAGCAACTCGCCTTCCAATCCTGTCAGTCGCCGTGACCAAAATGGTCACAGGCCGACAATCGTGTCCCCTCGAATGTGTGTTTACGCAAGTGGTGCTGCAGTCCCGCCATGGCGACCTCAGAAAGACAGGCTTCAGGGCCTGCCAACGCTGCGGCGGGGCCTCGCTTGTTTGTTTTTGTATATGCTTCCCTTAAATAAACTGAGGAGAGGAGTGCAAGTACGCCACATGTTCTGTGTGCAGCTACAGCGTGAAAGAGCCCAAGTACTGTGATTGTATGGGGATTCTATAATGAGAGTGTAAATCCTGCGGTATGGTCTTGTTTAAATCTATACAACACAGCTGTCAATGCCCCTTCTGCCCCCTCACTGTATCACTGCATCTCAACATGTGCTTACCGTCACATTGCCGTTGTTTTGAATGTCTGCCGAATGCTGCTCAATTTCACACATTTGTTTGAAACATATATGGTCCAGAAGTAATTCAAACAATAATATAGTTTCGACCATTTTTACTGTCTTTCACTGTGTTTATGGCAGAGTAGGGACGTTTGTTTCCCTTTTTTCCCTAAAAAAACTGGTCCCTAACTTGACCACCTCTCATTTTGTAACCTAGTGTATCATCCACCTAATGCTGATGTTAAGTCGATTTTAAAATTGACCTTCCTGAACAACTAGGAGAAAAAAAAAACACAGCGTACGTATTTTCATTTTAAAAAAAGTATATAATTGCTTTAAAATTGTATTACATTAAAACAATAGGATTTGATGTGGCTTGAACTTTTGATGATTAAATCCCCACCCCTACTAATAAATATTTGTTTGGGAAAAAACACTTCAACGGGTTTATCTCATGGGAAGGTACAACTACCTTCAGTTCACTTTCACAATTGTAACTTTTTAAATATATTTTTTTATTTTTTAAATCAATAATTGTGGTTTAGCAAATAGGCCCACATTTATGGAAAATATAAATAAGAAATAAATAGCCCCTAGTTCATTTTTATCTTCTACAACTATAGCACAGTTAGAAATCCATTTTTTATTCACACTATGTTCCATATATACTGCCTAGCAACAAGTGCCCGTTAATCCGTAATGCGTGTCCAAGTAAAAGAATCCGAGCAATGCTGCCGATCGACGTCGTAGCGTCTGTTAGAGTGTTACGCTTTTATTTCTGTCTTAAACTTTTATATTGAGCCTCCAGGGATTTGTGTTGTCTGAGTGATTTATAGCTCTGACTTTGGAACAGAAATTGGAATTTTAAAAAGCACCAGAGTACGAGAGTGAACTGTTCTTGGTATGTAGCATACCTAACTGGTTGGTACCTAATCAGAAAAGGAAATCAGTCTTACTCATTTCCCCTTTTTTGGTTGATGTTTTAGGCTGACAGGTAATGAGCCGCTGTCCATCCTACCACTGAATTCACTACCGGAGGAGAGCGTGGGCCGAGCCCACTACAAGCTGTGTGACCGACTCAAACTGGAAAAAAAACAGCGCAGAATGTGTAGACGTGACCCGGGCGTGGCCGAGACTTTGCGAGAGGCCATCACCATGAGCGCCCTAGAATGCCATTATCAGTTTCGCTTTGAGAGATGGAACTGCACCTTAGAGGGGCGCCACCGAGCCAACTTGCTCAAGAGAGGTATGGTCCATTCAATCTACGTATGTTGGTAATTAACTCATTTGATGACATTGAAGGCAAAGGTTTCCAATTCTTTTAAACTGAGGGTCTGGCAGTGAACAACCGTATCATTGATGGTGATGAGCGTCTAATGTTTTTTAATAGGAAGGGGCTGGCAGTCACCCATGTCAAATGGATTATAAATCAATCACTGTCAATGATGTAACGGGTCAAAATCGACACTCTGCACTAGTTGTTATCCAACCGCCTCATTTAGACAGACAAACTTCACACACAGATTGACATCTATGGATGATTCAGGATCTCCAATGAACAAAAGATGCTTGTATTTCGATTGTAGGAAAGAGCAAATGATCTGAGCTACAGTTGAACCCAGAACATCCTAGCTGTGAGGCAGAAGCGATGATTCAGCATGTTGCTTAACATAGGCTAAATTTAAAATAGCTTTGCCTAAATTACGCTATATGCAACCTCACACTTGGATCTGATTTATTCCAATTT
This sequence comes from Stigmatopora argus, assembly GCF_051989625.1. Taxonomy (NCBI): domain Eukaryota; kingdom Metazoa; phylum Chordata; class Actinopteri; order Syngnathiformes; family Syngnathidae; genus Stigmatopora; species Stigmatopora argus. The sequence continues at coordinate 11,065,516 of NC_135398.1, forward strand.
TGTTGAAAAACATTTAATTTGAATCATTTTTTTCATAACAGTAGGTATTTCTGTGAAAATACCATAGTTCTTCTAATAGTGACTGACCCTCTTGACCATCAGCTAAAAATCCAAACATATTTTTGTTTAGCCTATATAAACTCGGACAAACGCAACATCACTTGCTAAAGCCTGTCAATAATCTCAAGGGTGAATTGAAAGTTCCCTGCATCGTGATATTGATGTTTTTCTATGTGGCAATGTTTGTCAGCAGGAGTGTCAACAAACTATACTCTATGTAAAAAGTAGAAATCGATTCAATATCCTAAATGGCATTATATTGACTCCCCGAAGGATTCAGAGAAACCTCCTTCCTGTATGCCATTTCCTCTGCTGGACTCACACATGCCATGGCTAAAGCGTGCAGCGCGGGCCGCATGGAGCGCTGCACGTGCGACGAAGCGCCTGACCTGGAAAACCGCAAAGCGTGGCAGTGGGGTGGCTGTGGCGACAACCTGAAATACGCCAATAAGTTTGTCAAGGACTTTTTGGGCAAACGCTCTAACAAGGACCTACGCGCACACGTGGACATGCACAACACCAATGTGGGTTTGAAGGTGAGCATTTTCATTTCTACTTGATACTTAAATTGGGTAGTTCAAACTGATCAAGAGGGAAAATATTCCGACATAGTTGTAATAGTTTGGACCTGTCTCGAACTAATCCGTCTTGTTTGAACATCCCATCTGCAGGCACACCCCTAAGAGTGTCCCCCCCCCCCCCCCAACAACTGATTTATTAGCTGATAAGATTTAGAGAAAAAAACCATAAATCACTATTTTATGATAACTTGGCCAGGGTGTTCAAATTGTCATCATGAAACAGTTAAACTATAATTTGACAGGAAAAGTCTCAACTCGTTATAGATAGTCACCCAAAAAAAACCGGAATTTCTGAAGTGCGTTGTTGGCAGACATGAGCAAGTGACAGCACTGCAAGACAGTGACCTTAAGCAAGAAAACATTCCGCCATTTCAGGAATGATAGTGAATTCAAGATGAAATTCATCGCAACTCGGCTGAGATGTTGCAGCGGTCAATGAGGAATCGTAACAGTAGATTTAAAGAATGCATTCATACAGGAAGATGCTTTCAAACGGACGTCATTTTAAACAAATGAATATTCCATCATTGTTTCTTAAATGGGATGTATTAAAGGTTTCATTTACAGTGAACAAAATATGTTTCTTCCATTACTCTTGGTTTTATTGGATTGTTAAAAAGTTCCTGTTTTTTCGTGACGCTTTTTCTAGTAAGTAATGGGCCAGCACCGGTTAGCTAATCGGCCCTTAGACAATTTAGTCCTAAATGAAGGCATCACGCATGATTTGAGAATAGAAAAGTGACCCAGAAAAAAAACACAAACGCAAGATGGTTTTTGTTCAACATAGGAAGCCCCTCAACCAAGATTCAAGTCCTTAGCCACAGAATTGTGAGGCCAACGTGTAGACCACAACTTCACAATGACTGTTAAATCCCAAAATTCTTTACCTACATTCTGACTATCTGGCAGTCACGCAATAAAAACTCTTTTCCTGATCAAAAACAGTTTGATTGTGAAAATTGCTCACACTTTGTGATCATTTGTCAGAACTTGTCTAATCGGATCTATATGAGACAAATATGTTGGTTTATTTTTTTAAAAAGCTTGATTGTTTGAGGCGGCCCGGCGGATGAGTGGTTAGCGTGTTGGCCTCACAGCTTGGGGTCCTGGGTTCCAATCCAGGTCAGTCCACCTGTGTGGAGTTTGCATATTCTCCCTGGGCCTGCGTGCGTTTTCGCCAGGTATTCCACCCAAAACATAGCATAGTATAGCACCCAAACAAAATGTTTGGATTGTGTTAGGGTGAAAAAGAACTACACTATACCCCAAAACAGGTGGCCCAGAAGTACCATTTGAGCCCTTCCTTTTCAGCTTGCCTCTCCAAATGTTATTCACTAGGGACGTTCTATCTGCCATTAAAGATTTACAACATTGTTTTTTACTTTTTTTTTTAAACCTCGTTTTGGGATCAATTCGCAAGAGGACTGTAATGGAATGTGCTGGCTTGCGCACCCCCAAAAAGCTGACCTATCGCATTTTCTCGACCTGTTGCCGTGATGAATGTGCACTTCCTGATCTCTTTCGCAGTCGCAGTGGAGAAACCGAGGTGCTATCCAAAATCTCCCCATCTGAGACAATGTGTTATTGTCATTGATTCGTAGACGTTTATTGCTTTTGACGGTTTGTGGTTTGACATTTTTGGCCAGGGAGCGAGGATGTGAAGGGGGTGCCTTTTTAAAAAAACTCGTGGCCATTTCATTTCTATGAACGAGAACCTGTTTTCTCACAGTGATGGAATGATTACCACGCTTGAGGTCGCCTTGTACCCTGGCTTCAAAAGCAAATAAGTTCAGATATATTATCACAAACACAGAGGTTTCTGAAGAGCTCCAGACAGTATCCCTTCATTTTCATTATAATAATAGCTGTTGAATTTGATTAAAATGTCATGATGATGATGTGTATGAACCTTGAGTAGCATAATTAAATACAGAGGCACCTTTTATTTTCCTAAACCACAACAGTCCTCAAACTAATGATAGACTCGTCTTAATGTCTCATCTATTTATTTTCTACAGAGCAAGACCGAGAGAGCTAGGTAGTCTGACTTTATTGAATGAAAATGATGAAAGAAAGAGAATTATTGGACGATTATCTTTTGTTTCGCTGTAATTAGACATTTTAAGGGCGAGCCCATTCTTATGTATGCAATCGAGGGTCTGCCCAATCTATACTGTTGGACTTATGAGCTACCTTTCGTTACAATGAGGATTAGGGTCAGTCCCTAGAGAATCAAAACCCAGGGATTGAGTGGCGAATCACAATCATTCAAGCTATGTGCGTTTAATAATGGAAAATAGGACTAGACACATAAAAGCCTATACACAAAGCGGTGGGTTAAAATATAAATGTAGTAAATCGGGGGTCGGGAAGCCTTATGACAGAGAGAGCCATAAACAATTCATATTTTCAAATGTTATTCCTTGAGAGCCATACTCAGAATTTAAAAAAAAATGACCATGTGTGCATTTTTTTTGGTCATTTTGTCACTTTTAAAGAACAATGAATTTGTTTGACAACATTGCTACACTGTTGCTAATCAATGTGTATCAGTGAGAGTATGCATGTAGAAAGGTCTAAATCTAAAAATAATAATTTAAGGGGCGGCTAAAGGTAGTGTCAGCGCCACAATTGGGACTCAGTACTTTCACCGGGGGTTTCCATATTTGACCTCGGAGAGCCATATGCAACCATTAAAAGAGCCATAGGTACCCTACCCCTGTAGTAAATCCTGTGATGCGATTGGGTGGCCACCAATTCAGGGTGCTTGAATCTGTCTTTCAACTGAAAAAACTTGGGACACTCTTCAACTGGAAAAACTTAGGACACTCTTGAATCTACATTCAATTGCATGACTAAATGGATTGACAGACTCAGTCAATGAGCTTTTAAGGTAGCGTTATATTTCTGCCACACAGGTCATCAAGGCTGGCGTGGAGACCACCTGCAAGTGCCATGGCGTCTCCGGTTCTTGCACAGTCCAGACATGCTGGAGACAACTGCAGCCCTTCCACGAGGTCGGCAAGCAGATCAAGCAGCGCTATGAGACATCCATCAAGGTGGGCAGTTCCACCAACGAGGCCACAGGAGAGGGCGAGATCTCCTCCTCAGATCGGAGCCAACAACACCAGCAGCAGCCACTTCTACCCTTACAGTTTAATGAGCAGATCCGTCGCAGCATGGACTTGCTGCACATCGAGGACTCGCCGAGCTTCTGTAGGCCCAGCAAGTACTCTTCGGGCACGGCTGCCCGCAAATGCCACAAGGACAAAAACTGTGACGCTATCTGCTGCGGCCGGGGCCACAACACGCAGAGTCGGGAGGTGACGCGGCCGTGCCAGTGCCAAGTGCGTTGGTGTTGCTACGTGGAATGCAAGCAGTGCACGCAGAGGGAGGAGGTGTACACCTGTAAGGGCTGAATCCCATTATGGGAGCAGTAACACTGAAAAGCACTTTGAGGGATTTTATTAAAAAATCAAATTCAAACTTCTTCTCAGACAACTGGGTGAACATCTCAAGCCTTGACCAGACTCTCCTTACTCAGAAACCTTTTCACGTGCAAGCATAGCGTATGGACTTATAAAAGAAGAAGAACGCAAGTGTTTGCATACGGCAATGGGGATCCATCGAAGACTTCCAACGAAAACCAGACAGGGTGTGAGAATTTTACTTTACACGCACATATTTACGTGCGCACACATTGTGCGTTTGCATATGCATGTAAATAAATTCATAATAACTTTATATATATATATATATATTGTAAAGACATTATACAAGCCACTTAGTATCTAACTTTATGGTAAAACAAACCACTAACTGCACAAATGCTCTTCCATTTGTGTGACCGTTCTCGCCTTAAGGAAGCGTAAACGAGGACTTCTTGACTTGAGGAGGAAAGCAAAACTAAAAATTGTACGTAATATATGAATTTGCAGCTGTAAGTTGCATAAGACACTTAACTGGACACTTTATCAGGACACCTGTGCCATCGGAGTCATACAATATGAGGCACATTTACAATTATGCCTTTTCTAAGATAAACATGCTCACTATTTAAAAAAATGGTGTTTAAAATGTGGTTTTTAAGCTGCCCATTTGAAACAATGGAGGGGGAAATCTATCTAGAAGACTCAACAATCCCCATATGCCCTCACTTAGTGGAGGGACAGAAATTAATTCAATGATGAAAGTGTCATTTTAGACCACCAATCTCAATACTGAACGCTACATAAATGTACTGTTCATACTTTATGGTAGGTATTTTGGACACTAGTATGTAAGAAAAAGTTAAATGTTAAAGATACCTTTTCTGTTCCCAGTGCACAACGTCATTTCCAGAAAGAAAAAAAAACAATTCTACACTCTAAAATGTAATTCAAGAATCAGAGAAGAGCTGCTTTGACTTGGCGCAGGTGTACCTAATATAGTGAATGATGCGTGGATGCAAATGAGGAATACCCATACAGTATGTCCCTTTGCTTATATCTGAACAATGTTCATATATAATAACTCTGACCACTACGGCTGTTTGAGGGAAGAATCAATCACAAAGACGACAGCGGCCTTGCTGGAAAACTGTGGCCGGACGTTGCCCCACAAATTACTACCATTGAGCCATATTCCTCATATACACATTCACACAGTCATCCATCATCCGTGTAATTGACCGTGACAATAAAGGCTTCAGTATTTTCAGCACTTAGCTTCTGGTAATATAAGATATATAGCATATAGGACCTTGTGTACGCCTTGTTTGTGACTACTGAGTGAGGGGGGGACCTAGCTTTATATGATAGTGTTTGTTCCCACACTGAAGCCCAAGAAGCCCTGTAAAATCTTTTTATTGTGTTTTTTTCTGTATTTATGGATACAGTGCAGATTTTTGTAAATAGTTCTCCTGTGGTCAAAAGGCACATGTTCAAATATTTCTGCACACAAGCAACAGGGGAAGAAAACTGTCTGCATCATGAAACCTCTGTTAATTTCACAGGCGATGTTACCACAATCAACTTTTACTATATCAAATCCACAAATAGTAGAACAAAATAAAATTGGTGATTAACCATGGGGCAAAAATGCACTTCCCAACTGTCTGAGAGCTCTGACACTACGTTTCCAAATGAAAACATACATCTAAACCAACCAAAATATAATCATGACCAACCGAAATCCCTAGTTCAGAAAAAAGTAAAGCATGAGACAAAAACATAATGAAATCAAAACAGCACAGACTCAAATGCTAAACACCAAACACACAAGATTCAAATCAAACACCTTGACCAACACTGATTGGGGGTCTTAGTTTGGAAACAAAGCAGGTTCTCAGGGCATCACATGTTCATGAATGGTTGACCAATACCAGGACAACAAGAAATACATAAAATCATTCATTCATCTTCCATACCGCGCATCCTTGTAAGGGTTGCCGGAGCGTATCCCAGCTAACTTCAGGCGAAAGGTAAACTACCGCGCCTGCCTGCACCGAAGTCAGGCGAGTGAACCAATACACCATCAGGTGGAACAAGAAATACAAACACACTAAAACAAAACCAGTAGCTATGCAGATGGATGGACCAAAAACCAAAGAGTAACTCAACATCTAAATCAATCAATAAATCACTCTTTTTTTCCTTCCAAAAAAAGTTGCAACCTTGCTCACAACAAAAGCATGAGATACAATCCGAAACAATTATCTTTTGATGCTGACTGAAATAATGTCAAGTGAGATGCACAGCAATACATTGAACTAAATATATATATTTCACCAAAATTTAAGGTTTGGGGACTCAGAAATTCAAGGCATCTGTGTATAAATTCTAATCATAGCTACTGCACCATGTCATGGTAGTCCAGAATTTGAAGTATTTCGATGAGCAAATAAAAGACCGAGAAGTTTGCATGCTACGTGCAAACCATAATAACTATGCAGTGCAAATGCCTGCTTGCCGCAGCACACTTTTGGTATGGGTTCAGCCCCGCTCCACTGAAAAAAAAAACACCAACTTATTTTGGCTGGTAAACCGGTTAAAGACAAACAGGAATAGCAAATTCCCACTGAATGCATTCTTTTGGTTTTGTTTATATAGATTGTACATAAGAAAAATGATACAGCACGATGATGATGACGTCGGACCACATTCTCAAAAATCCCCAAATCTGCACTGTTTCATTATCAGTAGACTTTGTACAAAAAAATTCTATTTTGTAGAAAAAATAAATTATTTTTTAAAATTATTTTGAGCATGTGTTTAGTGTAAATACGACTAAATTGATATTATATCATGTATTTTGTATTCAATGTATTTTTTTGTTTTCAAGAAGCAAGTATTCATATGCAAACTTGTGGTTTGTCAAAGCACTAACAAAATACCGAACAAATGTGTATTCATGTGCACCATTTCTACAATATTTTCATTGGATTTGATCTAATTGTATAATCTACTATTTTTGTGAAAAGCCTCTTTCTAATGTTGCCACTTTTACATTTTGTTTTTGTTTGGGTTTACGCCCTGCGTGTACAAACACACACCATGATACCGACATGCCAACAAGGTTTTTGTCATGTCTTATGGGAAGCCTAAATTATTGTCCTCTACCTCATGTGTATAGCTCCTGGACATAAGCAGATCACAAATGACTGGTAAGAATGTATTTAAGTTATTTAACATCTTTGTATAACAAAGGCGAGACGAGAAATCTGAAATAATAAAAATGAATTTTTAAATTATGTTCACATATCCTGGTGAGTCATTTCAGTTTGAGTGACAGATCTACATTAGACAGCCTTAATTCTAGACTTTTAACTGCAGTGCTCCTGCAGTTTGTGTTGCAAATATTTGAAGCAAATTTAGCGAGGATTATTTAAACATTTTATCATTTATTGATTTATTTTTAACAACCCATGTCCATGTTGCCTGGTGCTGGAGCCTACCCCAAAGGTCGAATCCATAATGCTCAAAATGGCGTAGTTGTGTGTTTCTGTATTGCGTTTCTAAAGAGAATTGACTGTTTCTGCAATGGTATTAAGAGTTAGATTAAGTCCAGCAATTCCCCACTGTTGGCTCAGATACCTGATGTATGGAAGGTCTATATTGCAAAGGTGTAATATAACAATAAGGTTAAAATTGGAGCTTTCTGTCCATGTTCTAAGTCAGTGTTTCCCAACCTTTTTAGGGCTGCGGCACACTTTTTGCATTGAAAAAATCTCAAGGGGACACCAACATCTGAAAATCTTTTAATTTAAAACTATGTCGCCTATATTAACAATAGTCATTCTCATCAAAGTTTTATCAGCAGGAATCACATAAACCTCCAAAATTATTCCAAAATTTAATTTTTCACAGTGACCTAATGTACACCAAAAGTTGATGTCTGCGGACCCTGAACAACTTCCGCTTTGAGTGATGCAAAAAATAAGCTTTGTAAGCTTTGTACTTTGTGCTTTTGCTTTGTTGTTCTGTCTAATTACCCTCTTGCTTCTGTCGCAATGAAATTTCCCGAATACGGGATGAATAAAGTTGTCCAATCCAATCCAATCCAAAATGACTATGATGGACAAAGTGCTGGGGTTTCACAATTCAATACTAAATAACAATCTTCCTTGACGCCGATTTGTAAACGAATCATGGCATCATTCTCACAATTTGAAAATGTAATTTATTTCGTTTTTTATTTTTACCTCGGCGTCAAACGAAGTCACCATGAAATGATACGCATGACTCAGCTTTTGCTTTCTACACCGTGCTCAGACATGCATTACATTACTATACCGGTGGGGGAATTACCTCTGTGCTGGAGCGGTATGATTAATTCAACATTCCCCTTCTCAGCAGTGCATGGGAGATTTCGGGGAGTTTTCTCTCCCAACAAAATGTGGCTTATAGGAATTTAAACGTTGAGCTTTACCAAAGCAAAACATATAATTATTGGATATCTGCACTAATACGGGAATAGCAAATCCCCATGACACGTGTACCTAAATTAGCAGCTTCGGGAGCGTCTTCGCTGAACTCCCCCCTCACTCGCTTCCTGCACCCCTTCTAGTACCAGGCTGCTAATACGAGCTGCAACTTGGCGGTGTGTTGTAATCCGACAACGTTTTGACAGCTGTTACCATGAAGGAAGTGGGTGCAGCTCAAAGACACACACACACATACACACAAAGAAAAAACATATAGAAATCTTCAACTTCTTTCTGACTGCTGAGATAGTTTTATGAAGGAAAAAAATGTGGCGGAATGTTATTTTAGTGCAAGATGTATGTGCGCCGTTTTGCTCCAGTGCGCTTTGATTGCGGTCTTGTTACTCTGACGCTCAATCATGTCTGTATAGCTCTAAATACCAAAGATACAGCTGCGGACAGACTAGTTTGGAATTTTGACAAATTACTTATTTTTGTAGGATTACACAAGCAAAAATTTTTTTGAATTATTTTTCTTTTCTGTTTTTGCTCAAATTTCTTAGCATTATTACATAAAAAGCTGATAGGGGTTATTAATACCAAAAATCAACACCCAGGTACTTTTTGATATGGAACAAAAATGCTTAGCATACGCAGTTTGAAAAAAATTTGGGCCATATATTCATGTAAATTGTGATTCTATGTTTAGTTTTTGTGGCTAGCATTAAACTGTAAGATTATGAGTGGTAAACTAATTGAAATATAGTTGGCACTATGACACAACTAGCAGGAGGAAATGTCTATTTTAGTATTTGAAATTCTATTATCATTAATGCCAGTGAATAAGTCAATTTGCTTCACTGGTTTAACTTGATTCAACTCTTATCAGAATACAAAGCAAAACGATAAAAAATGTCTACTGTAAGGGTGGGAAACCACAAAGGAAGACCAGAGTATGGATTTGAGCAAACGACCTCAGAAGTATGAGGCGGACGTGCTAAGCAAGCGTGCCTAACATAATTTAATCTTGATCAAAACAAACCATATCATGTGAAAGTTTCCATTCAAACATTTATGAGTTTAGGCTTGAAAAAGTGAATCAAAGTATGAGCTAAACTCTCAAGAAGGGTAAAACATATGTGCTGACCGCTATGAAAACACCTTAGCTCATGGTGTAGTTCTTTTGGAGCTCATTTGTCTTTTCTTTTTGTGAAGCCAGGGAAAAAAAAAAAATCCACCTCCGGAAAGTATGATGGGTATGTCACTACGCGACCTTCCGCCTTGAAGTTTTTCCATGTTGATGACTATTTTTAATTGTCGTTAGACATTTATCAGGCATCCCCTCTGATTTTTTCAAAAAAATCTGCAGCTCTAATGTGGTAAAAAAAATGTTGCAATAAGGCGTTATGGGAATATACTAAAATTTGTTGCGTGACCAAAAACACAGGCTCAACTGTTATCTACTCAATCAACATCCGCCAGTAACCCAGAGAATATATTATAGGTACACAGGCTATAATTAGGATTTAATTTTGCAGTTTTGTCACAGAGAAACATGACTTTTTGTATTTTATTTCTGAAATTTTCCCAAGATGGTTCCAAAAAAATGCCATCATGTCTTTTTATCTTTCCTTTTTTGTCAGTGTATTTAATTGTTTTTGTCAGTGCAATGAAAAAATGATGAACTCCCTTTTATCTGCTATTGACTTCTTTATAATTGATGTCTGAGTGAAAATAAATCATCACTTTTAATAATGTGTAATTAAATTACAATACAATGCTTTGTTTCCCTATATTTTATCTAATCTTTCAATGTTCTACAGCAAACTTCAGGTTCTATGAATTGAATATACTCTGTTAAGGTTGATACAACTATGATAAAGAGCATGATCATGAAACATAAGGGCGCTGCACTAAATCTTAAGTGGCCTTTGAGATAAATGATATGCCGTAAAATCACATTTTTCACAGGAAGAACCATACAGCTCTATTCTGGCTGCCGCACACGAGGGACCGTGTCTTTAAGGGCCTGATCGCAATTCGAGGCCGGATAATGGAGGTTTTCAACACTCGCTCAAAGTCATAAAAATGTCCGCTTCGCATGACAAAGCTCGTTTTTCCACAATGTTCCATTCCAACTGGAAAGAGTTCCTTACGCATAAATCACCCGAGTATAACGACAAACAAACAGAGTCAATTAATGACAATGGAGACTGTACGTTCCTCCCATTGGCCCGCCATGCTTGCAGAGGCTCCAGAGACCCCATTGTGGTCTTTCGAAAAGGGGGTAGGGTGGGATCAGTGCAGACGCCTGTGATTTTGGCAACAGAGACTCTGAGGCTGCCAGCAGAGGTGCAGGGTTAGAAACATTTGTATTCACTTCCTCCTATTACTCCATTATTCATCCTAATCTCTATGGACGGGAATACTTAAACTTGTCTAACAGAGCTAGGACACAGCTATAGATGTGTTATGACAGATCTGTCGGATGTATTTAATCGATATACACCTCTTTTTGTATCTTTGGGGATCTTGTAAAGTACACTTATTATGGACTTTTGAATTGCTCGCGTACAAATAGTTGGGTCTCTGGAGTTGGTCCCACCCATCAAGTGTGAAATTACAAAACCAAGTGCAAAATCTGCCTTTTTCTGAAAATCTGTCTGCGGGCAAGCAATATATATATATATATATATATAAAACTGCTCATTTACTGAGTTAAAACTCTCCCGCTTGACTTGATTAGCCTGGCAGGGTTAAAAGCCACAACTACACTGCCTGAAACACTACCATCTCAGTTCTATGCAGGAAAACTTACATGCCCTACAGATACGCTTTTTCTGCTATCATGCCAAAGGATAAACAAAGCTGAATTAAGTTTTATTGGGTGTTCACATTAGCGTGAGCTAAGAGCGTTAATGTTAATGATGGGGGTACTTAGAGGGCGAGGTATTTTGAAAGTTCAGTAAAGTGCTGCCCCATGAATGAAAATATCTTTATGGTATTTAGGACTCTTCTTTTTTTGCATTGAAATGTTTTGACAAGAACATATTAAAAAAAATGGTAGTGTGTTAACAATTGTGAAATGTGCACCATTTCATTGAAATTCCCCTTAATACTACGGCTACATTATGTGGTATCAACCAGCCGTCAACAATTGTCAAAATAACATTTCTATCACCACCACCGGTTTTATGCATCAATGATGTACGACTTTTTAATTACCAGAATAAATCTCCCAACAATGTTGATGCTAAAACAACCAATGAGGGATATACTGGTGGAGGATGACCTGGAAGTTTCTATCAGCAGCTGCACTGACCCTAAAGCTACCACACACACTGTCTGGCAGGGAAATGAGTTGCATGTCGGGGGTTTGGTTGATGAAAGCCTAGCGGGTTTTACAGAGACAGCCAGTGAAGTGGATGTCCAGCTCATGCCTCAATTGTGCCGTAAAGATTCCCCAGCTGTCATTGGGATTAGCCTGTGTACTTATGTGATTAGGATACATGGCACCGGGACTAGACCCGGCGCCTCTGACCCGGCGACAATGTAGATAGTCGTAGGACGGTACTATTTGAGAGTGTGATGGCTGATTCTATTGGTAGAGAGACTACTACTTGGAAGGGGGAATTAAACCTAAGATGTAAAAACTTTCTTTCATTATATCTATCGGCTTCATCACTTGCTACAAAATAACATACAGTAGTCAGAAAGTTTGAATCAGCATACTGTACAGGACTGATAGGATTTTCTTTTTGCTGACCTTTTTCCTTTACAAAAACATGACGGAACAACACTTTTATTATTTTGTATAGTTCCTCTGATGGTGCATGCTTTTCATTTCAGCCATGGTATACAAATGATCCACCGATTGAATCCAGACAAAAACAAGTTACTTGCGACTCTGTGAAATGAAAAACATGGAATGAAAATGAATTGGCCTCTTGTCTGGAAGTCCAGCCAATAAATTGATTTATGGAGTGAAGATGACCATATGCAAAGTAAGCGAACTACCTGAAAATACACCATGGGCACTTACTAATGACCTGGGGGCAATGGGAATCTTCGTCCCAGAAAAGAGTGGTTAACAACCTGCAATGTATTCACTCATTCATGTTCCCAACCGCTTATCCTCACAAGGGTCGCGTGGGATGCTGGAACCTATCCTAGCTGACTTCGTGCACCCAGCGGGGAAACCCTGAATAGGTGTCCAGCCAATCGACGGACAACCGTTCAAGATCAATGTCAAGATATTTCGAGTGTTCAATCAGCCTAAGCTGCATGTTTTGGGGATGTGGGAGGAAACTGGACTACCCGGGGAAAACATGCAAACTCCACACAGTAAGGACGCACCTGGGATCGAACCCTCGACCCCAGAACTGTAAAGTCAACGCGCGAACCACTCCACTGCCGGGCCGCCTCAAAGCAATGCAATGGACTAAAATGCCTGCAGGGCTCCTTTGCTAAAGGAGGCACATCTACCTACATGCCTGTCTTAAATTTGCCAGAGAACATCCAAATGACTCAAGAAGGCTTGGGATAAAGTGCTGTGGTCAGATGAAACCAAAGTGGAACTGTATTTGGCATCAACTGGACCTCAGTGAGTAGGAATGAATCAGCGGTGTAAAATTCAGCTTTGTGAGTCACTACATTCTACCTTCCCCTAACTTCCCTTACTGTACTTGCCGTCATGAGAGAATATATAACATGGATCACTGAGAAATTTTAATTAGGAAAGAGCAATGTCAACTTGGGGAGTGTATATACAGTACCTCTTCTCCTTAAAATAAATATACATATATTCTTGGACTTGGCAGCACTGGACAGGAGCCACCATTTTGAATGACAAAGAGTGTGTCAGCGTGGTGTTTGTGCAGTCCTTGCACAGCTGCACATTTGTCCTGCTCCACTGTACCAGACGCTGTGGCAGGGGTTCAACAGTAACGCTGACCTCATGTGTCACAAGTGCACTGACTGCAGGGACTGAAACGACTTGCACATAAATTAAGTTGTGTGTGCTTCAAAAGGAGGTATAGGTGCAACAAGGAAGGAAAAAAAGGTTCCCATTAGTTTTATCATGATCATCAACAATTTTATTACAGTATCTTTATAGAACACAGGCATCTAATTAAAGGCCCCTGGGACATATCTAGCATCTAAGTGATTTTCTGTGACCACAAAAAGCAAAAATTCATGTGCATGGACATGTGAATATTTGCTTGGTGAGTTGATAACATTTTCTATTAAAGACCATACAGCATTCCAACATTTGGCCTACAGTGCTCCCACTTAAAAATAGAATCTGAAGCCCTGGGTATTATTGAATTTGTTGTATGTAATACTATGAGATCATTGAATATTTAGATGCGTTGGACGAAATGATGACCCTCCCAAAGAAACCAAAACTACTATGTGGCCCGTGAAAAAGATTAATTTGACAACTCTGGAGATTATCCTGAATCATTATTCTTTGGTGTGCCGTATGTAACTTGGTCATCTAGAGTAGATTCGTATACTCAGCATACATACATGTTTTTTTTTCTTTATCGTGTGATGTCTTTTACATGGAAAAAAATGGTTGTCAAAAATTGACCTTTATGTACCCTGGAAAGAAGAGCAACACGCTTGTTCACTCGCCACTTCTACTGCTGCATACGGCGTGTGGGAATGCGAGATGAGGAGATAGCATAATCCTCTCCGTAAATGCAGGGACGTTTGCTTCAGGTCGATTCCCACCCTTGTAGCCTTTGTGATGGGCTGAATTAAGTCCCCTAAGCATGGCAGGGTTTTGTCGAGGGTCTGTCAGCGCATTCAATGGGTACCTCTCAGTTGGGCCAACAACCAGGACTGACCGTTTGCTGTTCTGTGAGAATCTCGTCAATTTTTTGGACCAAACATCCAGATTAGCATTGATGGCAGCAGCAACGGCGTCGTATCGGCGTGAGAGCATGTTTGTGTAGTGGGGTTGGGCTAAATAGCTAATCCATTGATTTAGTTGGCGTTAACACCCTGGCCAAGAGCCAGCGGCGACTTAAGTGTCAATTGGAGTCGGTTAGATACTTTGTACATGAAGAGATTGTGAGAATGTTGTAATGTTACTTATATTTGGACAGAAGAAGAATTTGAAAGAGTCTAATTTCTCTAAATTCCATCTTAATTTTACTAACTTTTTAAACATGTTTTGAGAAAATCGCAAAAAAATATATTATTTTTTGTTTGTAAGTGTTACATAAAAGTATTACCAGAAGATGCTCAGAATGAATGATGCACTTGATGGTTTGCAAACATTTTTTTCACTGACATTTTTGGGTCCAACTCCTAATTGCATACCCCAGGCAGGGGCTTTGCCTCTTGAGACTTCACCGTATACAAAAAGCTGGAGAAATTTTTGGCTAAATGCAAAATTGAACCTAAGAGTATTGTTGCCTTGGTGATGTAAACACTAGGAACATCAGCTATGAGCTCATTTTCAACATAATAAAATAAAGGGGCACATTGTCAAACTGCTTGACCTGCGGACAAAATGCACAACAAATTCTTGGAACGTGTTAAAACAGGACGGCGTAAACGTAGCCGTCTGGGGACAAAGGAACATTCCTTGTGTCAGTGATACTAGTGTTTTTTCAAGTCCGTGTTTTCAATTATCTTCGCCGTGCTCGTTGAGAGAGACGAGCGAGATTACCAGGAGAGGAGGAAAGGGGAGACCAAGAAACACATCATCATGCAGAACGGCTGTTTGCCGAGTGGCGGGAATTGGTCCTCAATCTTGACTTATTGAATTATGGAGGAACTGTCGACAGGTTGAGCAAGCGTGCTCTTCGCTCCTTGCATTGGTGTTAGTCAACACAGACCAGCAGCTGTCAATGTGAAAACATGCCTTAGCTCAGGGTAGACGAGTGCACCTTGCAGGGTCACGTCACCCCTTGTAGCAAAATCTCCCTAAAAGCAGCTAGGTTTCAGCCCAAAGTACGACAAAATTCTGCGACAATACATGTTGACGGATGATTGTCCTGTGATAGATTCTGTTATTGAAGTAAATTGCAGCTACTACAGACCTTTTTTCAACTCTTGCTAACCCAAAAAGCAGGATCGCTCAAAGCTCAAGACAAATGAACACACTTCTCAACTAGATGGCTTACAAAAAAAATATTATTTGAACTTTTTTGCTGACCAAATACTAGCACCACGACTTCAAGATCTCAAAGGTAGTCGTGTTAGTCATTAGGATCTTATAAAAAGGAAAAAAAAACGACTATTTCATACTTTCTTGCTATTGGATTAATAGTTGGATTTACAAAACAGAGGCCCATCTCTTGCCTCAGTTTGATTGACACACAGTAATGACACCAAATCAGATCAAATTTTTGAACAAATCATATGTAACCAACTTTGACCACCAGTAAAAAAAAAAACAGCATCTTCAAATTTCTGCCCAAGGTAAAGTAAAGCAATTTGTCCTTTTTGTGCAGTACGTGAGATTTACTTTTTCCCAAAGATGTCATACTGAGGCACTTTTAGATTTATGATACTGAGAGTGTAGGTAGGGGTTGAGTAGGTAAAAATAACCTCGCAAATCAACCTTTTTATCAGGACTAACTAAAGAGGCTTTATTCCAAGTAGTTTGCATTCAGCGCAAGACATCAGAGCAAGGTAATGACCAAAAATATCCTCAAACGTTGCGTGCCATAAGAGTTCCTTTTGTCTAAATACATAACATTTAGGGTGAACATATGCAACAAAAACTGCACACTGCACCTGTATCCAATTCTGTATTCAAAATTGTTCTTGATACAACTCTTTTACTGGATCTGTAGATATACCCGAATGAATTGTCCACTTCCCTTTGCCGGGACCTAGATTAAATACTTTATGTTAAATCTATAAATTCTAACTTTTCACAAGAAGAAGTCACAAGTGACACTTCGGCTTGTAACGGGCTGCAAATGAATAAAACAAACACACTTGTGTACACACCTGATCTGCCCACTTGTAAGCTGCCGTTACTCCACTTGTCGTTACGGCCAAAGAACACAATTCATTATAAAGCAGGTGTGTTTTTCTCTAAAATGACCTATGACACTTGTGTTCAATGGACACACACATACATTTCATGCACACACATATACATATGTATTGCGTCCTGTATAGGTGAACAGCTGTCCTTTGGCACGCTTGCTTTCCTTTCTTCGGCCATTTGTTATTCCAGGTTTGTTGATTGAAAAAGCAGGACACTTGGGTCCGGCAGAAAGCAGGTTTACAAGTTATTTTTGCAGTCTAAATATTTTGTTTTGTTTATTCGTTTATAAGCAAAATAAGCGCGATGAAACGCTAAGTGTTGACGCAAGTCATTCCGGGATGCCGGTCAACCACCAATTTGCTTTCATTTTCATACCCCTATCCTTTTTTTGCAAACTCTTCAAATTGTCAGTTACATTGTGCAGAAATACTAAGAACATTATCCAAGTACTCAACACAAGCAGTTGCTTCTAGTTGAATACGACACAAATTCACTAAATTCAGATCGCTCAAATGGCTATCGTTCAGTTTCACAGACACTAATCACACTGCTAGTAGCTCCTAGTTTGAATGGATTGCACGTCCGTCGTCGTAAATGAAAAGTGAAATGTGGCCATTCACTGCCAGCCTTGCCAGTTCAAATGGATTAAATGTCTGTCGCCATCAACGGCAGCTGGTAAATTAGTACAAGGACTATTTACTGACTCTTGAAACAGATGTCCTCATATGACAGTACACACGATGGAATTTGGTGCAGTTGCATATTATTTCAGTGACAGTGTGCCCACACACATTAGTAAAAGACTAGTGAGGCTATGGAGAAAAGTGCCCTGTGCCTGTGGAATCCCACGTTGTCGTGATGGACCCTTTTCTTTGCGTTATTAAAACTGTAATTTCATATGTTGTTTTTCGGCTTGCTGAAGCAATATAGGATGACTTGGCAAGAACTGTGCTATAAAAAAAAAACTCCTGACTTTGTTCTACTTAATCATAAAAAGCTGCAGAGGGTTTGGCTTCTTTTGTTGATGTAGCGCCGTTCAAAGCCAAGAAACACAATAAAATATTCTTGAAAAGTCGCTCTTGGTTGGTAATGCGGCCGCGAAGTCACCTGATATACTGTGATGTAGGGATAATGGCTTCTGACCTTGGATCTTATCAAGTTTGGGCTGATAAAAACTTAATGAATCTAAAAGGGAATGCAAGGTTGACAGGTGAAATGTGCTGACATTGCAGCCCTCTACCAAATTCGTAGACTATCTTCGGGAGACAGAACCGGCGAACTGTTTCTCCCTCGCAGTTTCTTCCCAAACAGAAAAAAAAATAAACAGCAGAGAGGATGCAAAGATGGCTAAATAAATTTAGAAATTCACTGAGACTAGCCAGAAATATGTCTATCTCCACAACTCAATAGTTCTCTTTCAACATGTTAACTTTGCATATTACATAACTCATATTACTTGCATTCCACAGTTGGGTAACATCTATATAAAAATGTGCTGCAAAGCATTAATTAACCCACACTTCAGTTGGGGTATTGCTGATATGGACAACTGAAATTGATCCCAAAAATAATCTAGAGATTGACAGTAAATTTGCATGTAGACCAGCCTTTGCCAAAATCCATAATCAATCACTAGACTCCAAAGAATAAAATCATTCATTCATTTTCTGAACTGCTTATCCTCACAAGGGTCACGGAGGGTGCTGGAGCTTATCCCAGTTAATTTCGGGCACCAGGCGGGGGACACCCTGAATTGGTGGCCAGCCAATTTAAGGGCCCAAGGAGATGGACAACCATTTATGCTCACACTCATAATGCTCAACCACCCTACCCTCCACGTTTTTGGGATGTGGGAAGAAACCGGAGTACCCGGAGAAAACCCATGCAAGGAAAGGAAGAACATGCAAACTCCACACAGTGAGGACCGCACTGGAATTGAACCATCAACCCTACAACTGTGAGGCTGACTCACCAACCACTCGTCTGCTGGGTCGTCAGAATAAAATCAATTCATTCATTAAAATACAATAGGAATTTCTATTCACTACCCCACATTGCCTTTTAAATTTGAATTGGATTAGAGTTTGGGAATAGTGAACCACACTTGCAGATTCGCAATCCAAAAAGGCCCAAAGGCACATTTTAAACACTTGGGATTGATCAACGCGTGCGTCTTATCTGACTTAGCAGCGATGTCTGTGTTACTCCATAGCGTTGGCTCGAGGCCCTCGCTGGCTATCAGTGTCCAGGCCTAAGAGGATCATGTGTTAGCTGATATCTTAGCTCAGTGGGGTGCTGAAATGGAAAAGGGGGGAGTCTGGAGGAGGTAATGATGGACCACTTTCTCCTGAGAGGACAGGAATTCAGGCTGAGAAGCACACACGCCAGCATCGCTGTGACTGTGTTGTAGATTGTATGCGAACTCGGAGCTTTTTGAGGTTGTGTTTGAAGATGTCTTTGAGGATGTGCACCTGACATGTTAGATTTATGGATTGAAAAGCTGAAGAAGCAACAAATGAATGTCTTTCAAGCCCGCTGTTAAACACACCCTCCGCTAAAACGATTCCTCAAGGGAATCAATGGCTCCATTCTCTTGTGGGCTGAAGTTTTCCTGATGGTGCCCGACCTCAATGTGAAACATTAGACAGCGATGAGGGAAAACACAACATAATACTTGTGTGACCACCTTGCTCATTGGCTCTTCAGTGCACCTCATCGTACTGAGAGGTGTTTCAAACATTTAGGTTACCAAGATTAAGCCACTGCAGCCATTGCAATGAACATTTTGTTAAATTAATGATTGTATTACTGTCAGTCAAAACAACTCAATCCAAATGGTAACGATAAATGGCATGAAAAATTAATGAATGCTAAATTAAAACTCATGGATCAATTTTTAGTACGTGTCTTGGTCTAAAGATGTCAAAAAGACATGGGAAAGAGGACTGTTTAAATTCCAATTCCATATTAATCAGGACATTTATTGGCTGATTCAAATATCAAACAGTTCTTTGTCAGACAAGAGCAATTTCGTCAAAAATTAACGGAAGGCAACGTCTGGCCATAGATAACGTGAATAGAGGTACATACCTTACTTGCTATTGTCATGTTGAAGATCATCTTGGATCAAAAGCTATGTAGTTCATGGTGAGGTAGGTTAATTCTGTAGCTCAGTGGGGCTCGAATTCAAGTTAGCTCACTGTGGGAAAAAAAGGGGAATAAAAAACTTACTTGATAGCTGTTTAGTGTCATAATCTCAATGACTATCACTACAATAAAGTTGAGACTGTTCTAATACAAAACAGAGACAAGTGCTGTCAGTAAAGTGACATTAAAGTGATTTTAAGGGACTCCTATAGTGTTTTGAATCACTGTATATTTTTCGCTTTCGACCTGTAGCCCGTGTTGTGTTGTTGGTATCTAACACGCCTGCTGGAGACATTTTAGACTTAGCAAACATATCAGCATGATCACTTGTGGTCAGAAACTGTTAGCTTCTCAGATCAGCAAGAATGAATGTCATTTCTTTAGTCTTTATTCAAAGAGATCAAATATCTTCCTTGCCTACAAATTATCCAGGCTTTGGTATCAAACACACCCATTGGAGTTAATTCTGTGATAAAATCAAAGTGTGAGACAGCACCTTGGGCTTGCCATCAAAGGAGAACCACAATGTATTTGTCTGCATCCTCGTTTTAGTGGAGCCCCACAAAAATGTCTAAAATCTCACACTTAGCCAGGCGCTGAGTGGAAAAACAAACGTTTCGGTTTCAGCTCTTTACAGCGCTCATCATGCTTTCTCTTTTTAAATCTTCCAGTAATTGTTCTCTCAGGGAACTGCAGGGATGACTCCACTTCACCCTGAGAAAGCACCCTCGTCCTTGGCCACAACATCTCCGCTGTCTGGCCACAATCGTTTGGCATTGTACCACCCTCTTGTTCATTACTCACAAGTGCCAGGGCTGCTTTTGTCCCAGGTTTCCCAAATCAATTATTATAGTCTTAATTTCATTTCCAAATGGATGACGGAAGCGCCGTCCTCGAAACGGCACGAACGCCCATGTGAAATTCAAAGAAAAAGGCGGGGTGACGTAACTGTATAATCAGGCACTTGTATTATCGCGAGGGAATGTGAAAGGCGCGCGGGGTGGCACCGTACAAATTAAGCAGATTGCGACTCAAGTGCTCATGGCACAGCAGAATAGTAAAGTACCCAAATCAGCTTAATGCAGCTAATCTTAAATATTTATAAAATCAGTTGTAATGGGCTTCTACCCTGGCAGTACCATCCTCTCCACTCAGTGCGAGTCAGAAAGTAGTGACTTTTCATATTAAGGGGTTGTTTGTTCATTGGTGGGTTTGGAGGGTTTTTTTCGGTTGCTATGTTGGTACCGGTTTAAAACTTGTATTGATAGATTTAGAGGTCATTGGCTAGTTTGTTGTTTAGTAGGTTTGAGGGTCATTAGTTTCTTCATAGGTAGATGAGTAAATATTCAGGATTTTTAGTCAGTAAGTCACTTAGTCGGGTCATTTGTTGGTCACACTGCAGGTCAATTCAAATTTCTTTGCCCATATGCCACACTTATCTGGTTGTTCATTGTTTTTTGTTGTTGTTTGTTTGTTTTATTGGCCAGTCATTTACATTGTAGGTATGTTGTTTCTCAAGTTGCTAGGTTTGTTTAATGTGCAGGAGGATGGATACATTATTGGAATATCAAGCTAGTTCAAAGGTATTTGTTGTTAGTTTATCAGTTAATCTAGTTAGTTAGTTGGAGAGTCCTCGTTTTTTGTCACTTTGTTCACTAAGGTTTTGTTAGAATGTAGAAAGTTTTGACTGTTTTTGTTAGATTGCAAGATTGTTGTTTTGTTTGTTCCTCAGTGTTTGTTATGCTTCTTCCATAGTAATTACGTGGAAAATATGGGTTAAAAGGAGTGTCTTTGCATATTCAGGGTCAAAATTTGTTGCTGCTCACAATTATGAGTCTTTGCTTACCAAACCAAACCTGTCTTTAGTTACGATTACTCAGTTTTTGTTTGTACTCCAGTGGAAGTTGATATGAGTCGTAAGGGGAGCCCTGTTGCTACAAGAGTCTGAGCAAAGGTCAAACATGATGGTTTGTTTTCTTTACGATCCCTCTGGGATGCAGAGCAATTTAGGCGGTGAGGGTTTTTACTTGCAGGCAATAGGTAGTGATGGCACCCCAGAAATTGAAGTACATATTCCAGCAACAACATTATTGACAAGCTGCATGTACGTATGTAACATAATCCAATACTCCTGGCTTTGCAGAGATTGAATAAACAATCCTAATGCTTGAATTTTGTCATGATACATCATGCATTATTTATCGTGACCTACAAATATATATTGGAGCCATATACCTTATCAACCTCTTCAATTGAAAAAGAAGCAAAACTACGAACTTGTTGCCTGGGTCAATAGTTCAAACAAAACCTCAGCTTTACCACAGTGGAACGCATGTCTTCTCTTCATTTACCCTGCCAAGAAGTTCACATTGCGTGAAACGTGACTTATTTGTTGGTCATATCAGGCGTGAGAGTGATGAAAAGTACATGTGGAATGTTAAGTGCAGAAACCATCAAAGAATCCAACTAGGCCTCTGGGGGACAAGGCTATGAAATTAATGATCCAGATTGACTTCTGTTCTACGAAGAGCGAGAGGAAAGAACAGGCCACTGTATGAAAATGACACACCTTAAGTTCCACGCTGCTTTTTTTATGGTCCACTAAACCATAATATTTAGAAAATGGGTTTTACATCCTGGTTGTGGCATCATGTTAGTATGAATCTGACTCGATAAGTTAATAATTATAGGATATGTTACAAATTCTTTCACAAGAATACCACAATATTGTTTTTGTCATAAACGCTTTGTCCAGACTTTTTTGGAGGATGAAAACAATATTAGTCATAAAACGCTGGCAATTCAAGTTTAATTGAATATAGCCACAAAATGCACACCAATGTTCATCAACCACAAATCCATCACTCTATTCCCTAAAGTGGGTTCAGGTCCTAATAGTCAAGGGCTGAGAAACATTTTTCCCCCAACAATAAAAGTCTTTTATAAAAGGAAGTGCAACAGATATAATGATAACATACTGCAACCAAGACAGGAAGGAAGTTATATTCTAGTGTTGTCTTTTATTTCGTTATTTAGTAGGTGGTATTTCTGGTCAGTTCAATTTTTGGTCATATGGTTAGCCCATTGTTTAATTATTCATTGATCGTCTTTGCCGCTTACCCTGACAAGTTCTGCGAGGGTTCTGGAGCCTAACCCAACCAACTATGGACAGTGCCAATTAACAGGTAATAATGAGACAAACAACCATTTACGCTTACACTCATATCTAGGGACAAAGTGGAGTTTTCAATCAGCCTACCATACATATTTTTGAGACATGGGAGGAAACGGAAATACCCAGAAAAAACCTTTGCGCAACCTTTTTGGATGTCTTCATTTTTTTCGGCCATTTTAGTTGTTTGTTGTAACATATAGAAATGAATATCTTAGCACGTTGTTAGATCCTGGATAGCATCCAAATCCAGACAGTTGGTGAAATGCTTCTGTGGTGCCCGAGCGCCGCTCCCATCCACAAACTCTGGCCTCTGAGTGAGGGGGAGAGACTATTCCCTCAGTGGAATACAGAAGAGGCAATGGTGTGGGTGGGGGCACAGTGCCACCGGCGCCTACTTTTCTGCAATATAAATCCTGTTCGCTTTGAAAACAATTAGTGTGGGGATCAAGACTAGCTGAGCAGTCTACCCGTCCTGGCGCTGAAGAGGAGACAGGTGCCACCAGAGGCCTAAGCCGCAAGGGCAGCACACATAGATAGAGCAGAATGGGCAAATGCTTGTAAAGTGAAATTCTAAATCTAGATAGGGAAAAAGAGAAGAACACTAAAGGTCCAACTACTGTTCTTTATTTCTCAGTGGTATTTAGGAATTTTTCTGACATGAAGAGACAGGATTGATGGGCTTTCCAACCCTCAAATGACTTGCCTCTCTGCTACCCTGGATGCTAATTTTACAACCTTAAAGGATGTAAATTTCTATTCACACAACAATACAGTCAAAAGTAGATGATTAAGAGACCAAAGATGACAATTTAGGACTAGAATCAAGAAATCTATCCACTGAGTTTTGAAGATTCAAAGAGACTAACTTTTTTAAAGCCCAAAACCAATAAAAACAGGCCAAGACCTTAACATCCATTTCTACAGCATTACATAATCAACCCGCAAACAAACAACAACCTGTTCAAATGTGATGCACCAAGAATAGCCCATCAAACAACTTGACACCAAAAGATGACATGGATTTAGGGCGATGATAACAGCAGATGAAATTCCACCACTATTTGCATGCTTTTGCTATGAGAAGAAGCTGATTGATTGTAATGTACAGTACATCATGTTATAAATCTCATATTAGCTCAGCACCTCAATGCTCTTAAGTGATAGCATATGTCATATAATGAGCAAAACAAGATTCACGTAGTCTGCTTACTCTCATGGAACATTCTTTTCCTTTGGAGTATCTACAAAAATTGACATTGCACAGAAATATGATATGGGACCACCATTATTCCATTTTGGAAAAGCTGGGGGGAATCCCTGGCTGAGAGGGCACAGAAAGAAAATACAGGAAAAAGGGCAGTTCCTTCTTCTTGTAGTACTATATATTGGGTTTCTCTCTTTTAATTCTAAAGATGGAGAAGCAGGTAATATTGAAAATGTGTATGTGGGGAAGGGGGTGTATTCAACTAAACTGGGCCAAATTGTAAGTAAAATTTGGAGTAAATTGAGACGATAATATTAATAATATAATATAATATTAGGTAGTGCCACGTGAATTTTTAAAGTAAAATCAATGAGTGCCTTAGCTCAAAAAGGGCAGAGAAAAATTGCTTTACTTTTTAAAAAGATATTTCACTGATTTGTATTTGTTCTAGTAGTAGTTTTAAATATTTTATTATACTCCTTGCCCCAGGAAAATGAGTGGTTTATTTACATCATGAAGAGCATCTGCTACAATACCTCCATCAGTTATGTGAGTGACTTGAACCCTAATGTCTTCTTATCCTCACAAGGTCATGGGGGATGCTGTAGCCTATCCTAGCTAAATACGGCCACCAGTCAAGCGACACCCTAAATCGGTGACCAGCCAATTAAATTGCAAACAATTGTCATTCATATTATTTTACAATCAGCACGACAGATAGAGATGTATTTAAATAAATACACCAAATCAAATGATAAATAACACTGAAAAAGCACTATTGGTATTAGCTCATAAGGAGGTGACAGAATTTTGGTTTTAGATATGGCTTTGCAATCTGTGAGCTGTGATATATTATATTGTATTGTGTCCATTGTTGTGAGTATTTTGGGTGTTGGAGCTTAATAAGAAACATGAGAAACAGGGGAAGGTTAGTTTTGTGTGGTCCTGATGACAATTCAAAACTGCACAAAATGACTGCAGGTCATATCATATCACAATACATAGAGATGAGCAGAGCATTTGGACTAATCCACAATCTCAACTTCCTTTACATCATGCTCGTGATGTAGTCTATGACTCCATTTGGAAAAATCACGCTTGCTGAGTTCTGGCTCAATTTGGAACCACCTCATGTCACGCCAAGAAACACTCCTTGTTTCAACAACAGACTACCGGCATCTGGTGAATCCACGCTACACGCTATGTGCCAAACACACTTTTCTCTCATTAGCCGCTGAGGGATTGTAGCACATTTTTGTTTATTGAAATAGTGAGGCCGGATTTATTGTTTCCTCTTACAGAGGAAATGTGGACACTTATTAAACACCTTATACACGGGACACTTGAAGAACACGGAAAATGCAACAGGCACTATGAAAAGAATAGGAGAATGGGGGTGTGTGGGATTTTATCAGGAGGCAAAAACCTGCATGTAGCCACAGGCTTCAGTAAAGGTCATGACGCAAACTATTGCCATTTGTAATGGTAGAGGAGGCACATCATTCATCAACATTCTGTCAATAGCTGGCTAAGAGCAAGGTAGATTTTTACACGATATTCATCTCTTGGGTTGTTCCAATCACTTGCCTCTAGACCATCTTATTTGTAGCTCAAAAGTTTTTCCTGCGAGCATTTTTTTTCAACAAAATAATTCACATTTTTGACTCTGCAAGCAGTGGAGCACCTGCTGCCATTTTGCTGTTGACCCGTTCTTGTACTTTCGGCGAGGCCGTTTGGCTTGGTTTCCACATAGTACAAAGGACTCTGTCTGCATGGACGCCAGACAGTTTATTTATGAGCAGCACTGTTGATGGATGGACAAAGAACCTGCTGCTTTCTGGCAGCTAGGCAGGACATCTTCAGTTTTCAAGGTCTTCAAACTGCCGTACTGGGTTGTACATCAGGGAGTTGTCTGATTCTTTGAACGTTCTTTTTTTTTTTTTAATGGTGCGCCTCCTTTTTTTGCCAGACTCACCTGAATCTGCTCTTCAGGTTCAGAGTTAACTCTAAAATACTAAACCAAGTTTGATTACCCCTAGCCACTTTAGGACTACCTATATCCTATTCATAACCCTAACTCATAAAACTTCCGTAACCGCTACCCTTTACCCAAACCACAGAAGTTAGAGAAAGTGACCTCGCCATCTTTCGGTTAAGTTAAATCACACACCTATTTGAACATAATAGGTTTCGGTAGCCACAAATATTAGGGGGAAATGTTTGGTTACCAGTATACATCGGCTAACATGAGCCGGGGTTTGACATGGAATGACGGGGAAACAGAACGTCTTATACATAAAATCCATGTTGCATCAACATCCTCTGATTCGTCGAATGTCCCACAAATGATTGTAGTTGGAGGAACCATCTCAGTATGAGCATGAGTGCGTCAAGCTGGAGCTCCGTGATTTTTTATTTTCGTATTTTACCACATTACAAAACCCAGACCGATTAGTCTTATGATTGAAGGACATTTGTACATGTGTAGGTTTGTTGTCAAACCTGGGTCACTTGCAAAAATGACAACTGCATTTTGTTCCGGACCAAAAAAAGCAAACTATGGACTTTCCTGGTGGGAATATTCACTTATTTACTTACTTGCTCTATTTTGTGGGATCTCTGTAACTGCTTCCACACTGGCAATGTAATCTGCCCTTTCTCTATTGTGTGTGTCAGGGTTTAATGCATTTGACAGCCACCTATAAACTTGCCAGTTTTCCCCAGATGGTGAAAATCACAAGTCACTGCCAAAGTGTTAGGTTTAACACATAAGACTTACTGTCCACACTTATTTAGTCAAAAGCTATTGTAGCTGTCATGACCTTAATTGTCCATGGAAACATAGCAAATATATTTGGAAAACACACGACTAAACCCTGGCTCTACTGTTATCCCTCTGTTCTACCAATTTTTGAGGTGGACAGTGTGAAGGATTGTATGTTCTTCCAATGTGTCTGCATATTTCGTTTGGCTTACTATCATATGCACAGTTGAGTTTTATTGAAGACTATACAGTCGTACTGAGTATAATGTGCAAAAGGACTGACAGGCATCCAGGTCAGAAAAAGATACCTGTCTTATAATTCACTAATCAATATAACATATCCTGCTGTGGAGAGTTCTGCGTGTAAGATAGAGCGGCTACAGTGCCCTCGCCCACAACCGCATTTTGTCTTGGCAAATCGTACTTGACAAAGCTGTTTCCAGTGTTATTTCCAAATTAAAAACACCATTCTTCTTTCCACATTACCGAAATTCTTCATCAACTATGGGCTTTCATGTCACTTCGTATTACTCTAAGTGAATTTCTCACATTTCTGAAGTACTCCAGACTTAGCGTAATGATTAAACATTGTATGTCCTGGATGCACGCCACATGTTATATTGTGGGATTTACGCAGTAGCAGACCTATCACTGGTTTCCCGTGCTCTTACTGCAAAGTCGACTCCAAGTATGTTCTGAGATCAGCCGCTGACCAAGGTTGTCAAACAGACTTCAAAACATGCACTTAGGCGAAAGTGCACACTCCCTTTTCCCACATCCCATCCCAGAGACCTTTATGTTGTCCACACAATGGAAATCCAAACACACAAGAAAGAGTTTTTCCCCCATGCAAATGTGAAATACAGGAAGGAGCAAAAATATGCCGTGCAAGATTCGCCGTATGCCCAAAGAAAACAACATTCTGCAAAGTGCTCGAGGCTCGACATCCTGCGGCCTTCTCGCTTGCGCTGCCAGTAGTACATCAACTTGACAAATACTGAAGGATGTGACCTCTTGATCTGAACCCAGACTTACCTTAATACTGTGGTGATGGCTCACCATCACTTGTGGTTTGAGTCTAATGGATAAATATCAAAACACTTTATGGGCTCTCTCAGACTTTACACTTATAATTTGACATAAAACTTCTTTCAAGGGATGGAGTGTTCAGAAGACTGTGTAATTACATCCTATCGTAGGGTGTGTCACTGTTTGGATTAACTACATCAGTTTGCAGATAATTGTGTGGCATTTCAGTTAACCCAAATCAATAACAACAGTATGTAACAGTAATAAGAAGTAGAAGAGGATGTAAAAATGGCAACTGATATGCAATGGATGTTGATTGACAGCTCGGCTATTGGTTGTCCACATTTTTAGCCCCAGGCGCTTGACCATCATTTCAGTATTCTACTTGAAGTTTATCTTGTGATGTTTGAGGTAAACACTTAGCAGCAGATACCATCAGCGGTCCCAACAGGCTGGGGACAGGCTGTGGGAAAGTATATACAGTCCACGTGGTACTGCAATGGTCACCCACTCGGATGGGACCGTAATTGTTACTTATCACAACATTCTTCTGACAGACAATGACACCTACAGCCAATCACTTGGAAAAACAACTACAATAGAAGTCCATCCATTCTTCGACTTTCTATCCAGGCAAGGTTTCCCGAGCAGTGTTGTGAGGAAGAACACACTATCCAAGAGCGCTTCACGATCGAGACCAAGACAAGACGTGACAAAAGCAAGACCAAAATCTAATTCAAAAATTAGGACAATGTGAAATAGTTCAAGCAAATTCTCATTTTAGCTCTGTTTGCAACAAAGTGATCATTCCATTATTATTTTTTTCATACCTGTAGTGTTGTACTGTTGGGTCTCTCTTCAAATTATGGTTGACATTTGTGTGAACATATTGTTAAATTGCAAAATTAAATACTATATTATTTGAAGGGCTATATGTAGTGAATTGTATTCTTTTCTTATTGCGCATTTGTCAATATTGTTGATGTTTCTCCAGCAAGTACAAAATGGATGCACATATGTAGTTAAGCACCCATTTAAAGTTGATTTAAAGTGTATTTAATAACAATTGGAAATACATAGTAATGATGTGGGAAAAATAATGTTAGTCTAGACTAGGTTTACAGACTCTATTCTTAATGTGGGGTATTCATAAGCAGCCATTTCCTTCTTTTAAAACCATTAATATGTACATTTTGGGGAGCTAAAACACCCAAAATGATTAAAAGTTGCTCATGGAAGGACCACCCTTCCTGCCTCATGGGAAAACATTGATGTAAATTGTATTTTATTTCAGGTTGGAAAAATATAGTTGTACGTAGTCAAATTTAAGGAGGCAACATTTTTGGAGTCTAAGTTTTAGTTCAGGTGTTTTGGGATTTCTCTTATAAAATTGATTGGTGGCAGTCGTAAAACTCGAAAGGCCTAATTGCCAGGGGAACCATTGACAAATTGTAAAGCAGAAATTTCCTCTTTAAAGTGTACATGTAACACTTAAGAATGAGTCACAGTGCTGCAGTTTGGATCTGGTAAACACATCAACAGGCTCAGCGTTTAGTATTCCTGACAGAATACACAGATCGCTTCTGCTCATCCACAGTGGGATGATAAAACGCTAAAAAAACTACATTATTTATATTCTGGATGACAAATTACATCCATTATGGAAGGTGCCAGCTATTCAAGGGCAAGTTTGAGAACTTGCCAAAACGCTCACTCGACATTAGAAGTCGTAATGTCTCGAAATAGAAATTAGTTGCTGCCACTCTTGTTAAGTGGCACGTTCTATTTCCAAATAAACCCATACAGGAAAACACAGCCACTCACATGACGTGAGGTGTTTGTTGCCTATAACAAATCATTGATTGAGTTGAGTGCATCCAATACCAGGTTCTGAGTAAACATGCTATCACAGCAGGTTGCAAGAAAATAACTGAAGGAAATTCATCTGAAATTGAGCTTAAAGTTATCAATTTTGGTTTGAAGAAGCACTTTTGTCTACATTTGAATTTTTAATTCTGATGCGCGAAGAATATCACGTAGAAAGTTTTTTGAGTAACACTTGTTGTAAAACTAACCTATGAGTTTTTCCAGTTTGATATTCATATTTTGACATGTGAGAAGTATGCAAAGCTAACCACATTAAAATTCATAGACATGTTCATATTATTTAATCAAAAAAAATTGGTTAGTCTTCATTTAAAGGAAAAATCTAAGAAGTAAAGGGCCACCTTGTCATGTTTCTTCCATTTCTAACACAGAAACAGCAAAGTAGCTAAACAAAGCAAAGCTATAATGTATATACTTAAACTGTGATGACAAAAAGTTACATAATAAAGCATAACATCAATAACTGCCAACAGCCCAATTAAGGATCTTATAACGATGATGTGGTCCGCAAATAATTGAATAATAATAAATTCTGTGACACCTTTGTTTTAAAAACATTTGAGAAATAGCTTTGTCAGCCTTAATGTGACCCTTAGAGGAACAATGGTTAGTTTCAGCCTGAATCCCAGAATGCATTATAGATGGCGCATGAGATTTATACATGAAATTCTAAAGAGGTGCCTGTCTCCAGAAATATTGGCTGCATTAGATTTTCTCAGCATAAAGCGAATGGGAAGTGACCACAACAAAAACCACTTACTTATAATGGGAAACTAAAGATACTTTAAAAGCATGGCCTCAAATTTGGCACCAGAGAAGACCGACAGTCTCGAAGCTGATCGTAGGCAATAAACAACGAGTCACGCAAATGTACATTTCACATGCAATGTAGTCGATGATTCACTTAAGCGGCTGGCTTGAATTGAACTCCCCTTGGCCCAACGCTTACATATGGCATCATTTCTTGTTGCCGGCAAACACGTCGCGGCCGAATGCATGTTATCAATATAACCCTCACAAATTACACCATGCAGGGCGGATCCAAGTAAACTACTCTCACCGCCAACTGTGTTTGAGACAATGGAAACGATTCAGTACCCCTCCCAATTGCGGCGTCAGACAACTGCTCCCTCTTTACGTCAGTGCTGCACCACAATTAAAACAATCTCGGAAAGACAAAGGCAATTGCAGAACAAACAAATGGGTTACGCCATGTTAACCACCGGCATGGTCAGAACACACGCAAATATCGACTCAGAACTTCAACTGGCCCTGTTACGGTAGCAATATACACAACCGTCTTTCTTTGAGTAAACAGAAGCAGGTCAAACTACAATTAAAGTGAAACATAAAAGCAGATAATTTCCCCCAAAATGCATCCTAACTGTCATTTCACAAAACAAAAACAAAACCAAAAAACTGGGGCGGCACGGTGAGCGAGTGGCATGTTCGCAGCAGTTCTGTGACTGCAGGTTCAATCCTTCCTGTGTGGAGTTGCATGTTCTCCCTGTGGATGTGTGGGTTTTCTCTGGGTGCAACGTTTCCTCCCAGGCCCTCAAAACATGTGTGGTAGGCTTATAGACCCATCTTAATTGTCTGTGAGTATGAGTGTGTGTGCGAATGGTTGTTTGTCTCCTTGTGCTTTGCAATTTGCTGGCAAATAATTCAGCGTCTCCCCGCCTACTGGCCATGGGCTGGGATAGGCCCCGGCACCACCAACGACCCTATATCTATAGCTTGTCTTCTGTTCACAGAATGATGGGTGGCAGATTAATGCCGGGAAATTTAAAAGCTGCAAGTATATTCTCATTTCTCTCATTTTTTTAACCGCTTTATCCTCATTAGGGTCACGGGGGGTGGTGGAGCCAATACCAGCTGTCTCCCGGCCAGAGACAGGGGACACCCTGAATCGGTGGCGGACAACCTTGCACACTCACACCCATACCTAGTGGCAATTTAGAGTGTCCAATCAGCCTACCAGAAAGAACATGCAAACTCCACACAGATGGACTGATCTGGACTTGAACCCAGGACCCCAGAGCTGTGAGGCCGACGCGCTAACCGCTGCAAGTATATTTACATGAAATATCAATATCCATAGTAGTTTAATGACTTTCCTATTTCTGCATTCTCACCCTCTTGCTACTGTGACAACGAAATTTCCCGAATACGGGATGAATAAAGTTATCCAATCCAATCCAATGACAAATTCCCATAAGTATTTCTTAACGATGAGGCCCGCTGGCCAGAGGCTGATCTGGCATCAAGGCTTTGACATTCCACCCTGCAAAAGATCTTCGTCACTCAATGTTTGTGATGACATTCAGTAATTCAATAATTTCTAAATGACATTTTCAAAGAAATTGTTTCAATTTATGCGTTCTCTAACTGCTTAGGAGGTGCTCATCCACGCCTAAAATGACAAAAATGCAAATATAAGACTTTCCCGACCGCACCACGGTATCCCAAGAAAGATTGATGTAGTGTTTATGACTGTGTTAGCGCAACCCTGGCCTGTCGGTTCAAAGCGCCATCCTGAAACAAAGGGAGATGGAAGACGACCTACTCGACTGTGCGGTGTGAAATCACTCCGGGGTCACATGTGTTTCTGTTCATCCTCTTCACTTTGAGGCTTTAGAAGACAGGGTGGATAGCACGCGATGGTGCCGCGGACCTGCTTTTGGGGCCACCTTGCCAGGCCAGATGCGAGCTTTCATCTTTTTTTAGAATTCCAGTTCAGTGGTAATGAATTCTGCCTGCCTGTGATCATAATACGCCTTTTCTCGAGGATAGAGCTGCCTTATTATGCACGAGTTGGAGAACATTTTGTGGCTTAGCAATAAAGCATTTGTGCTATAATTGTCCGCTTTTCCACAGAGACCCAAGCCAGACATTTTCATCTGCCCGTTCCATATTGCAAAATACACACTTGATCCCAATGTCCGCATGGTGGAATAGTTGACAGAGGACATTAAGATGCAGGTCATTCATCTTTAGATTTTTTTTCTCCTCCATTTTCATTTCTTGCGATAAGATGCTTAGCGTGAGACTCTCCAGACGAGCGCTGCTGTTCCTGCTGAGATAGGCTTCCTCTTTTGAAATATCCCACTTGTCATCTGGTTGAACTGATTCATTCGGAAAACAGTATAGAGTGCATTCAACAAGAGCAACATCCTTAACTTAAGTACATCCATTTAAAAACAATCATACAGTAAATCCTCCAAAAGCAGCCTTGACTCTGACTCTTGACTGACTGTGTCTTAATTAATCTCGAGGGGCCTCACTCACTAGCAGCGATTATTCACTGCCAGCCCTTCCCAGCTGAAATGAACGTCACTCGTCGGCAACGCCACTGAAACGGGATCATTCACTCATTTGCTCGTCTGAAGAACAAACATTGGGAATGACTTTTCTTTGTTTTATTTCAGCATTACATGCATAGGAACATCATAGTGTCCGATTCCCTTTCTCTTTTGACCCATATGATCTTTTTGAATGGTCATTTACATAACTTTCAAGTCCCACAATAAACAGACCAACACAGCGAGACGTCATTTTGAGTGAAAACAGAACATAATGACTATGGAAAGCAGATGGTCCAGGAATGTCCAAATGGTGAACATGTCCAAATATAGAGAGTGCCGAGACCTCGGACTATGGTGATGATGTCAGAATATTTTACATTTCAGTGATTGCAAATGATTATGGGACATTGGTTCCAATACCTAAAAGCAATTTTGTAGGCGCGCACTGGCGGTTGGGGAAGCTTAACTTTGTAATCCTTAGGAGGACAAAGGTTCTGATACAGCTTTTAAATTGGATCACATTTCGTTGTGCAGGTGTGCCCATGAGTGCAAATAAATATGAGTATTTGAAGACAAACTGGGTGGGATTAGGCCTGAATGGAACAGTGGTTCGTTGGACTGCACTTGTCAGTCCAAACCATTGAGCTAGAATCTAAGGTCTATTGGTGTGTTCACCCTGTTGTTGTGTGGGGTTTTAGCGGGCACCGATGCTCCTTTACACATTCAAAACATCCGTTTTTACCTACATCGAGGACTAAAATTGCTTATTCGTGAATGCTCTTTTTTTCCAAGTTTTCATTTTTAGTTTTGTCTTTTATGTTTTTGTATCTGCATTTATTTTGGAATCATTATTTCCTTTCACCTGTGTCCCATTTCATTCATATTGATCCTGACTGTTCCTAGGTAGGACGGTTTTTGGGTTACCGAGAGTTCAGGCTATTTGTTTGTTTAAATGTGTTGCCTGCAGATTTTCAATACTATTTTTGTCCAAGGTGTATACCACCTTTGCTGACATTGATATTTTTGTTTTTGTCATCCAAGCCAGACACTGCAATGAAGACAAACTTCAAAGCAACAGATTAAATCTATACAAACAATTGCATTAAATGAGCCCACCCATGAATGTCAAAACTCTAGAGGGCACAAAATGTCAGCAATTTCTAGTTTGTGCATTACAACTACATTACAACATGCATTTGCTGTTTCTGATTTTGTTTATTCCTGGCCCTTGTATAATTTTCCAGTTTCTTGTTGCTGTTTTGTCTACCTATACCCTTACTTTCACCAGCTTCTGTCTTGCCGAGGTGTTGTTTATTATTTCATACATTTGTAGGAAAATATATATTTTTAGTTTGAAACTTTTTTCTATATATTTTTTAAAGAAGATAACGCATTGTATTTAAAAAAGTCATTTTAGTGGCAGTCTTTTTTATTATTAATGTCAAAATAAGAAATTAAATTATAATAATAATGACAAATAAAATTGAGGCCAGGTTTTTTTAAGGGGCCATTCTGTAGTTCCCAGCTTTCTTTCCATCTTTGGCAGGATATAGTCTTTCGCCCCTACCCCTCCAGTTGTGATTTTGTTTACCTCCCTGATATTTCCCACCTTCATCACTCTGTGGCATCCCTACTCCCATGCATTTGGATTCACCTTGTCTTACACCATCTGGTCATCCACCATGACTGAACTGGTGTTGTACTCGAAGTCAAACTATGTCAAGACAAAACCTGCCTCAAACCAGAGGTTACGGACAACAAGACAGTGACAAATCAGGACGTTTGCCCACTGAGATCAATACGAGATAAAGACATTCTAAATGAGCTCTCGATACCAAGTCTGATCTTTAGTGATACAACGCTATCCACAATACATGCACAAAACATTCATCTCACTCAGCTGTCAGATAATGTCTCTAAATAGTATTCTGTCTCACCTTGTAGCAGACAGGAAGATAAATGCAATTAGAACAGGTATTTTTTTATTATTTTTAACAAAAAAAGGTGACACCAGTGCTGCTGTGGACTACTCAATGGTAATCATCTCTCTCAATGCAATCCAGATGTGTGTTTGATTAAAATGTTCAATTGGAATGGCCACGGTAAGAAGAACGAAGCAGGTCAAAACCAAAAGTTCCTTAAACAAACCCCAAAATCGCTTTGTATAAAGACAGATGGTGGAAACTCCCCATTATTTAGATATCAAATTCATTCATATGGTATTGCCTGTGCAATGACTGAGCAGTACAGTGGATACATAAGCAAAAATATTTGGGAAAAATATGCACAAAACATCGAAGTTGTTCCAATAGCAAATCCTATGATGTTAATTTACTTTTTCATAACCCTGACAGTAACTCTAAGAGGTTATATATATTTCCTGAACTATACAAATAGATACATTTGTGCCTTTTTTTAAAGTCTTAGCATTAGCAAAGAACTGATTATTGTACATCAAATTTATTATTGTACGGCTATTCTAAACAAACAGAAACAAGGCAGCGCAACAATTGTGGGGGTACGAATTAACCTTGTGGGCCGAAGAAATGCTGTATTGCATATTTGTTGGCTGTAAATATGTTAATTTCAAAGCAATAGGTGGCTATGCAACCTTTAATTTGAGTAACATATTTGCCAATCAGTAACATAGCATATAAATAAAAGGAACCAATAATAGTTTAAAAATGTCAAAATATGTGCTGACTGAGAAGTTACTCCTAAATATCACACTTGAACATTAAAGTAACAAAATCACTAAGCCAAAAACTGAATAAAAATAGGACCTGGCCTGAAGTGTGCAGGTTGGCTTTTCAGCAATCCACCGAGACCCTTTCAGCACAGCGTTGCAAAAACTCGCATGATTGTGTTGCTTTGAAGGTTTGGAAGATGTGTTACCAAGGAAAAGGGGCCTTTTTAAAAAAAAGAACTTTTAGGTTACTGAAGAACACAAATATCAATGACAGAGATAAAACTCTGATAGACCTCTAAAAGTACACCAAACTTTGAAATTGGAACCACTTGCCACTACAGGTAAATTCAGTTCTCCTCTTTAATGCTCCTGAATTGAGTGGGCGTGGAGAAGGCAAAGGACAGCTGTTACACGCTAAAATATAACAACGCTTTATAGCAAGGGTGTCAGACTCGGGTTGGTTCGCGGGCCGCTTTAAAGTCAACTTGATTTCACGCGGGCCGGACCATTTTAGATATAATATTTTGATTTTTTTAAATAAATGGATTAAAAGAACTGGTTTGATAGCCCTGAATATTCAGTTTTTATCGATCTAAAACAATGTTTATTTTAGCTTTTTATATATATATATTTTGATTTTACCCCAAAAAATTGAACTAAAAACACAGAAAAAAATTGATTAAAAAATTACAATTATTGATTTAAAAGGGGGGAAATCAGGAAATTCAATATACATCTATACTCTTCATTTTAATTTGATCCTAAAACAGAAAGTTGGCACTCATGATTTACTTTCCCTGGCCACGCAAAATGATGCGGTGGACCAGATTTGGCCCCCGGCCCGCCACTTTGACACATGTGCTTTATAGTCACCACATGTTAACTAATGTTATGAAGGCTCATAATAAAATATGAATACATTTTATTTGTAGTACTATAGGGGTTTTCTAGAGACTTAAAGACACTGCAAAAATCCAGGGATAAGTAAAATAGCTTATAAACTGTACAAAATGTGTTTAAAATGTCACTAAAATTATTAACAATAAAATTACAATAAACTAAGACACAATAAACACTGCATAAAAACAGTGAAATTAAAAACAGCTTTAAAACGCTGGGTTTTTAAATGTGATTTGAATCAGGGTAGGCTAGTACAGTTGTGAATGTACAATGCATATCATAATTGAGTACACCCTCTCTGGAAAGTAGACACTTCTGTTTAAGACAGTTGTGAAATGTGGTTAAAGTACAATAGTTTTCCATGTCATGATTTCATTATTTATTCCTCTGAGCAAATGAGTACAACATGGTGGACAGATGCTGAGTGCAAAGGCCCCCTTAAAATGCATGTCTACTTGGGCCCCAGAGAGAGGAAAAAGATTTGTCAGTACAGTATTTGGAAAGCAGAAACCGCTCCAGATAAGATATTATGATGTGTAAACACAGATAACGCCATATTTGTTGTGTTTTGGCCCCTGACTGTGCGGTTGTTGTCACATCCTTTCAAAATCGCTCTAGCACGTTCAAATAGTTTTCATGCTAAATTAACATTGATATTCTTAGTTTGAATGGAAAACACACATTTACTGGCTTTGGAGTACAAGGTAATCAATGCCCCACAAAGCATGTTGTTTGAGAAACAACGGCGTACCAAAAAGGCTTTCACTATGGTTAGCATACATAGAAATATTTATTACTAGATAAAATGTACTATCAGCAAAGACATGTTTTTAACAAGTCTGACAATTCTAATTTCTTTCTCTTAACAGAATAATACATTTCCTGTCAAATGCTTAACTTCAGAATAGCCTCTCACAAATATGTCTTGTTGCCATTCATTTTCTGTCCAGTAATTATTTAATATAGATTTCAGTGTTTTTAGTGGCACAAACATACAGTAATATAAAAATATGTCTCCTAACACTGACAATCTCTTAATTTTTTTAGGCAAGTTGCTTCACCTTTGGCAAAGTTAATGTCAAGGTTAACTGACTTTAAAGCTGAGAGCAATTTATCACTGTCTTTCTAATAAACTATGAACTTTAGTGGACAGTAGAATGATTGTATCCTATCCACGGGAAATGTACAAGCCAGAGAAATAAACAAACGCTTAATAAGTAAAACACAGAAGCAAGAAATGATGGACAGCATTGCAGTTTTTCACCTGAGGTCATCTCCTACTTAGTATTGCAACCATCATCAGACAACACGGCTGCCCCTGAGCCACAGCTTTCCAGAGCTTAACGCACAAAATGGGTGTCTTTGTGCTACCAAAACACAACACAAACATGTTACTGCGGAATACCCTCCATATTACCACAGCAACCAGATACATTCTTTGCCTGACAAAAAAAAAAGGTTTGCGGGGAAAATGTGAGCGCAACCAGCATCAGGTGACTCATTTATGCTCAGCGGTTCAACTTCAGTCTAGTCCAAACCGCCCGCGTCGCCCTTATTGGCCATCGCGGGTCAAATGCTGGTAGACGCGAGAGAAAAACAAACAAGTGGTTCATTTTGATGCATGGCAGGTGTGTTTTATATTTAGCTTTACCTAAATGTCTACTGGCAGGATCTCAGCCAGATGACTACACCTGTCAGAGTGAGGCGTTCAAGATGTCTTCACTGTTTAGACAACCTACCGAAATGTTATTCTCAAAGAAAATTAGCTTAGTTGAAATCTTGCTTGCAACACGTAAAATCTGTTCCACTTGCGTGAATTTGTGGAATTCTGATTAACCTCCAGTTTGTTGGTTTTCTAAACAATTTGGTAAGAAATAATAGAAATAATGAGCTTCAAGGTCGTCATAAAACTTCAGGCACAGAAACAGTTTAAAGAAGAAATATGTAGCATTTTATTTTCGTATAAAAACGGTTACTTGTCTGTAAACGCATCTGTAAAAATTTGGTATTATCACCCTATTTCTTGGTGGACATCTTTGAGCAAGTACCACACTTTAGCGACATATATGTCTTATTTTCACTCTGACCACCAACAACTCATTTAGTTTTTTAAAGCTGTATTTTGTCTGTTGTTCCCTATTTTACCATTACTTAAACATATATTGTTAGTTCTTGGTTTCTAATAAATTTTATATATAGACGGTAATACTTCATTGAGACTTTTTGAGATTTGCTGTAGGAGATTTAAAGCAAATACCCAACTCTTACAAAGTTAAAAAAAATCAATGCAGCACTAAATGGAAATAAATCTTGTGACACTGCAAATGCTTATCGAAATAATGCCACAGCAAATGTGTGTCGTAATCAAAGTTAATTGCATACTTTTTTTTAGGTTTTGGTGGCCGATCAGTGTATATTTAGCTTTAGAAAATCATGTTTTTGATTAAACTTGTCATATGTCAGTCACATGCTCCGATAATTCAGGAGCAAATACCTGAAAAGAAAAGCTAAAATACCCATTTCTTGTTTTGTTTATTCAATATAAAAATCTGAACAAATTGGCTGACTAGTCCCAGTATTAATAGAATAGAGGTCATGTAGTACAAACCCTTGCAAGTGGGAAAATGTCTGAAGAGTGACACAAGTTTCTATTCTTCTGGGAATACATTCTTTACTAGATGTTTAAGTGTATGCATTCCTGTGTGTATATATGAGTAAGTGTGTGTGCATGTGTGTGGCAGTAAAATTTTTGTCCATTCATTCGGAAGAACATTAGTGAGGTCACTGACTTTGGACCCAGGAGAGGGCCCGGTAGCTCATAATCAGAGAATCTGTGCTGACTGACGTACTCTGATTTTGTCAATACCAAAGAGGCGTTATCATTGTAAAGGCAGATTTTTCGACTAGAACACTAGCGTCATATATTGATACATTTTACAAGTGTTGCCAATGTTGTGCCGTGGTTAAATATTGCACACTAGCCAATGAGAAGGTGATCTGGTGGATGTCAACATTCCAGTGAAGTCCGTGTCGCTCTGTTTCCAAGTTGTAATCAGATTAAGCATGTACAAATACGGGTTTACCCCTTGTGTGGTCTCTCGCCCGTGAAAACCTGCCACCCAAATCCCATTAATAGCCCCTTTTAATGAAAGTATAATACCTGTGGGATATTGTATCATTATTGTTGCTAATATTATTACATTTTCATTGACTGACACTGGTGTTTTTGAAATATACCATTATGAATTCTACACATTCCGCACAAGATTTTTCCAGTTTAATGTTGTCAGAGAGCTTAAATCAGGGGTGGCGAGCAAGTTAGACGCAAAGGGCAAAAAATTTAAACTGTGAGAGTCAAAGAGTCACGCCTTATGTCAGAAGGCGCATAAAAAAATCCAATATGCCAAATTATTTCTCAAATATAATTTATTATTTGATTTTAATGAGGCCTGATATGAGCCAAAGTATATAGAAAATATGATAAGAAGCAAAGAGCCGGATTCATTTTGGCCGGAGCCGCGTGTTCGCCACCCCTGGCTTAAATAAATAGATGCTGAGTTCACGTGAATTCGGTATTTGACAGAATATTAAGCTCTTGTGTTATTTTATCTCCCTGCCTGAAATCAGTGTTTCCAATGAGAGGGAAACGAGAGCAGGGAGGTCTGAGGAAAAAGGTGTGAAAGATGAGAACAGATGTTGCGTTGTCTTTGATGGCTTTGACCTCACAAGCTCCAGTCGGCAGCCGACACGTCATAAATACACGACTGGCGGTTGGGCGGGAGGCAGACATGACCGGGGTAGCACCATGTGACCTCACAATCTGGCAGGCTGCTGGACAACATTTTTTTCTCCTCTTAATGTGTGCATCTAAGGTTTTTACACACACCTAATGATTAAGTACTCAGTAGTCTGAGCACCGCTCAGAAAAATGCACGGTGGGTTGATTGAAAAGTCAAAATTGTCCATGGATATGAATTTAAATGGCTGTTTGTCCATGTGTGTCCTACGATTGAGTGGTGACCAGTTCAAGAAGTATATACATATATCATCCTGAGGCAAAAAAAAACACTGGATTGCCTAGCTTCTCCCTCACTCAACTCGGAGGGAACCAAGAGCGACCGGTCCACCCATTTCCTTTCCTTGCCCTTCCCAGGCATGTTAGAGAGGAGCCAAGCCAAAAGGGGAAAAAAAATCAGACCCGCAATGGCTTTTTGGAGGAATGGTGCGGTCATTACGAATGGCTAGGGAGAAAGTGCAGTAGAGAGAAGGGGGTGGTCCTGAGCCAAGATCATTAAAAAAGACCCACAAAATAAACAGAATGATAAAATACTCAAACACCCCCAATCCCCCAACCCCATCATAAGACATTCCCTTGACACCGCTTTGGCCCAATGATCACTTAAGTGACCACAGCCATTTTTGTCACTTTAAATAGCTTTTAATTGCTTTCACTATCGACAAAGTTTTGGGAGCTGGTTGGTTTGATTACTTGGCAGAGTTGAGTAAAAAAAAAATGTTGATATTAAATATTGGTGCAAAATTACAAACCTGGTATTTCAGTTACTCTTTTGTCACTTTTTACGAAATAGGAAGTGATGGAACTTGTAGCTCTCATATCAATGTGCAAAAGCGTGCAGTCCAATTTTATAGAAACACCTTCCCTGAACGACGAA
Organism: Stigmatopora argus; assembly: GCF_051989625.1. Classification (NCBI taxonomy): domain Eukaryota; kingdom Metazoa; phylum Chordata; class Actinopteri; order Syngnathiformes; family Syngnathidae; genus Stigmatopora; species Stigmatopora argus. Next base: position 11,106,853 of record NC_135398.1, read on the forward strand.
GTAGGCCGGCTAAATGAAAGTTGGACTAACAATTCTCCATACTGGATCAGGCTTAACTATTGGTCCTGCAAATGCACAACGCTGTATGGCTTTCTCTTTAGCCGCGATGGTGATAAATACACAATATTTCGGACATCGTCTACGGTACCATCCCAGATCAAGAGGAATTGACACAGGTTCCAGGGCCATTTGGACAATCCAACACAATTGAGTAGTTACAGGGAATAAATTGAAATCGGTTTAACGTGATGGGCGACATAAGTGTTTGTCTTGGTTTTTCCAGTGGAGGCTTATCCCACACTCTGACAATCACTGCTTTGGTCAAATGAGTAAAATGGGATTTTTGAGCAGTGAGGGATAACACAAAAACAATAAATGTATTTTAATGGCACACATGGCACAAGGACTAGTTAAGATGAGTTAATGTCTGCTCGCATTAGGGCCAACCGCAGGATTAAACCTCCAGCTTCAACAGATGATGCTATGAAGAAGCAAAATTTACTGTTTTGGGGTAATTGGCACCAAGTTTAAAAACCCAATTACCTTTATCTACAGGACTGGACTGGACTGGAACTATATTTTTTCTTCTGTTCAGATTTGGTGTTTTTTATGGGTGATGACACACCCTTAACTTGCCATTCTGGAGCAGAAGCTGACGTATGAAAACACTGAGACACACACGTATCAAAAGTGGGAATCACATCACCGCCAACAGAGATAAATAGACACTTCCTCTCTTCCCTTTCACAATGTTTTTTCCCACACTCCTCGGACCCCGTGCTGTATAGTAAATCCTGCCCACAAGGAAATCGCAGAACCACATCAAAATGTTCTCCGTGCTTTGACAGTGGGACTCATGCCAACCAACGCACCACCTGCTCTCTTTTGGGAATGTGGGTATGTAGAGTACCTGGTTTTTACACTTGAAACAAATTCAGCAAATTCACACCTGATGCTGGCCAGCACAATCTGACTAAGTTATTCAAATGATGATTTGTAGTACGTTACTTACTACTGGTGTGGAAAACGCAGGTTTTACGTTTTTTTTTGCCATATAACGTAAGCCAAACAATGTGTGATCGGAATTACCAAATAAAATGTGTTCTGTTCTGTGTCGGTGTCGGTGTTTTGGGGTTCTTTACATCACAGTATCAATTGGTAAAATGTGAAATACCCCAGAAGTGAATGAAGAAATGTCAAGCATGCTCTTTGCACTCTTAGTGTGTGATACCTGCACCCACAATTGCCAGTCTCTGTCTCCAAAACAGAAGCCTGGCATGATTCCAAGAATGAACCAAGAATGACCCAAGAGCGACAACACAATGCCACACAACATTAGAGTCTACTCGAAAATACAAATAAGGTATAGAAGCAGCCAAGATTGATGTTATATTATCAGATAAATGAAAGTAACTACAAATACACCCAATATGACAAGATAATCTTTGAAAGACATCCGAGAATGATAAATGACTGGTTTTGCAAGAGAGAGAGAGTGCTCAAATTTGGCCTGATCCTCAGAACATATCTCGCTTCAATGAAATGTCAATTGACTCAACAGGCAAACGTCTGGCATGTAAACAGTTAGATTAACTTCCTCCGAGTCAGTGTATTCTCTAACGATCCATCATAAGCACTTCCTGATGCGTTGACTGTTATTCTCACCTGTTTCCTCAATCGGAAACAAAAGTGCTCATTCTCATGGAGTAAATCACACGCTCCTTAACTTGATGCAGCATATACCAAAATAAATAAATAAATATAAGAAACCCATCAGCAAACAAAAACACAAGGAAGTGGTGTTAGGGAATTCCCATAGCAGACAGTGGTTTTATATTTTATTTCTTGGGGGGGCAGTAGCCAAGGCCACCCAAAACAAAATTATGCAATGTCATATTATTCCACTACTTTACTACAAATAGAAGGCAATGCCAGATGCTCCTAATAACAACTTGTGTTGACTTTACCAAGTTCTCTCCGACGCATTTTATGCTCCTTAGGAAATCCACCCATGCTCATAACTTTCTCCATCTGCTTGGAAATAGACGTCTCCTTGCTTTTTGTGGTGCAGGTGAGGGCTCACAAGTGAGGTGCTTAATAAGAAAATGCAATGCAATGATGGGCGAATAATTCAGGCTATTACACAGCTTCTTTGTAGCCTTGATACATATAGCACAACAAATTACACTGTCAACCCTAATGATAAAAAATGGGGGACATTCGACCCAAGTTATAATCTTAAATCAAGTTACAAATGGACGTGCAATTCATTGGAACTGGGAGGCGTGGCACTGAATAATAATGACTTTGTGCTATTGACGACAAAAGATGTTCTCACCTACCGTAAAAAAAATCAATGACACTTTCGAGATCTGTTAGTATATTTAACTGAACAGCAAACTATATTTGATTAGGCGAAGTTCTTTTTTAAGGTATATTTCAAGAGTAGGACTGATATTAGCTGTTGGGATGGTTGTTACTGCCAAAAAGGGCAGAAGGTGGCACGATTGAATCCAGAATTGCATGTGGCTGTGGCCCAGCCGCTTTATGAAATGTTTTAAAGAGCCATTACGATTTACCCATTGTGGTGCAAACAATTTACACCTGTACAATTGTCCTCAAGAATTGGTGTCTCTGTCTAGTTGAAATTCAAAGTGTGTACCAGACTTTAAATGGGTTTATAATAGTGATGAACTTGGGTCTCTTTGGGAGATTGCTCTGTTTTGAAGCCAGCCTCCAATGGAAATCTCCTGTACTGCAGGGTCATTTCCCTAACCTCGTAGATTGCCCCTAAAGCACAAATACCACTGGTTGTACTTGGGCTCCCTCTGGTGAGAAGTGAAGAAAACTCTGGGTTAAATCTACAAACAGTGGGCATATTGTTAAATTATCTTCAATTGATTTATTTTGAATCAATATATAATGGTAAATTACAGTTGTAATCCGGACGTGAAATCCATTTGCAATGAATCCTTTAGATTTTTTAGTTTTTCTATGTTATTGTTTTGTGCCAACTCTTTCACTGCATTAAACAGCCATTCAAACAAATGCAAAGACAGGCAGTGTTCACAGTTAATGAATCATGACGAGGCTCATGCAGGAGCTTTACAGTGAAGGAATGATATCATGGGGCTTGGTCTATCCATCTCCAAATCTTACTCACTGAGCAAACAAATTCTCTATTTGCTCTCCTTATTCAGCTTGGATTGCTTCATTACGAAATACATTTTTCCATTGTCTGAAGAAGAGTGCTCTTAATTAGAGCGCAAGCTGCGTGTCAACACCTCCTTCCAGTCTGCCAAGTGAGATAGCACCGTTTACATCCCATGCTATTCTGACTATGCGCTGTGGGCAAAACAGATTTAAAGCTCCTTTCTAAGTCATTTCCCATTGGCTGGCCCAGACAGTGTTTGCAATGGCACAGGCTTAATACACGTCCACTCACACAAATAAGCACGTCACTCATGTAAATGTTTCTCCCTTTTTCCTGTCAGAATAAAGTTTTATACGTATGTTATTTATGTGTGAAGATGCTACTGCATAGTGGCAACATGGCTCTGCATTCTGGAAGGGCTTATTTGCCCCACTGTACGTTCTATCAATTGCACACCGACATTAATAAAGAGGCCCGGCAATGGTGCAGTGGTTCTTCCACCTGACTTTGGTGCGGGCAGTCTGGGATCGATTCCCACTCGGTGGCAGTGTGATTGGGTACTCGGCCGTTTGGTCGCCAAGCTCCAAATTTCCCGTATTTTTATTGTGTTTGGTTGGAGAACTTGTTAAGACCCTGACTGACGTCCCTTCCTAAGGGGACAACTCATGTACATACAAACTCTTATACACTCACACGTCCGCTCAGTGAAACTGCTCAGGGCCATTGTTGGCTTTTATTGATGCGTAGACCGTGTTGTTTTACCTTGTTTGGTCACCGGACGTTTGGTCGCCGGTTGTTTGGGTCCGGGCGACCAAACGTCCGCGACCAAACGTCCGCGACCAAACGTCCGCGACCAAAAGTCCGGCAACCAAACGTCCGGTAACGGTGTGATTGTGAGAGTGAGTGGTCGTCTGTCTCTGTGTACCCTACGACTGACTGGCAACCAGTCTTGGGTGTAGTCTGCCTTTTGCCCAAAGACAGCTGGGTTAGGATCCAGCAACCCCCGCAACCCTTTCGAGGATGGGCGTTATCGAAGATTAATGAATGAATGAACAAAGATAACTACGACGATTGAATTAATAAATGACATAGCACCAAACACACACCCCAAAACAAATGAGTAAATAATTGCTCCACCATTTGGGCTATCTACACTTTCAGCTAAGGGTGTTCACCCAGGACCCTCCTCCACATCCTCCATTAGTTTGCATCTGAAGGAAGTGGGTCAGCGAGGATCCGAGTGGCGCAAGGTTGTGTCTATCTGGTGCTGACAGTTCACACAGGCCGTTTTTCCCCTCACCGCCTTCAAGCATATCAACACAGTGCTTCCCTTCTCAGAGGCTTCTATCTCCTGTATGGGCTCAGGTCTAAAAATGCCCTGGAACAATATTTCAACCACTCCTTGTTTTTAGAACGTGACATGGGTTTAGGACTGAATGACATCTTGGAGTTGGTTTGTTTATTGAAAAGTCAGTCTCTCCTGCTAGTTTCACTGAAGGATGGGAAATTTGGTAGGCCTTTCTATCATAAAATGACAAAGGAAATCAGCCACTTGGCTTAAAATGATCATGTTTGAGTCATTTTAACTACTACCCTGCTTAACGTAAAATTTATTGCCTGAGATACTCTTTCCGATTTAGGACTATTTTGGCGTATGGGATCCAAGTGTGACATTGTTTTTGCACTATCAGATCCACTTTTTTAACTACGGCCATATGTTCAGTTCTCAAACTAGGGAAGAAGTGAGTCCTTCCTTATCGGAAACTAAATACAAAGTTGTAGAGTGTGGGAGATTTTTTTAGCACAAAACCCCACAATTAACAAGGTTTCACCATAATCTATCACCTAAAGTTCAACAGCCATCCAAAGATTAGCAGTACATATGCTTATTACTACCTAAAAACAGCCAGAATGAAAGGGTTTCTTTCTAAACAAGACATGGAAAAACTGTATTCATTAAGAGATTGAATAATTGAAATAGCGCATTTACAGGCCTTAACAAAAAAAAAATTAAGGTTGTTGTCGCTAATCCAGAATATTGCTTGTAGAGTGAAAATGGACCATATTATGAAAACACATGCATGATTTGCTTAATCCTTATAGAACATCTAGCCACCTTGATCATCATCTGGAACAGTTTTTCGCTGTAGGTTCTAAGAACAGGACATGGGTGAGGTGAGAAGAGGGTACCCCTCAACTGTGGAACAAATTACCTGAAGATATGATTTGTGCTCAAACAGTTTTAAAGCAGGCCTAAAGCACTATAGCAAATCGCTACCCTTGCTTTAATCTGCAATGTGTGACTTGCGTTGTTTCCTTATTTTTTTTAACTGTGTTTTGCTGATTTTATAATGGGACTTTCATATGACCTTTTATTTGATTTTCTTTAGTAATTGTTTTTATTTTACTGAGTCCGATTTATTTTAATGCGAAGGAAAGTACACTTAATTGCCTTGTTTGGAATGGGTTACATTCCAAACAAGGTATATATTTACCTTGCTTTGCCTGAGGTTATCTGTAATGTGCTCAATCTCACCCAGATACCAATATAAGACATTTGGAACACATCTTGGGAAAGCCATAAATTGACTAAAAATTGACAGAAATAGCTGAAGCTCTGGTGAATGGTCTTCCATAAACTGAATAATGTGTGGTTGTAATTTGAAATAAATAGCTTTTTAATCAAAGTCACAATTGAAATTTTCATGGGTACGCATCTTTTTGGGTCACCCTGTAATAGATGAATTTTTCAAGATAAAAAAACAATCATTTCCACTCACACTTGGCCTTAAAGTAAATTTTGAAAAGCTAGATATTATTCAGATATTATTCATCTTCAATCAAACTGTTTATGTTTGAGTCAATATTTGGCAGTAATGAGTACATCGAGTTTTTTTTATGTTGTGACATGTTGGAAGAAAGGGGAAAATGTTCATTTGAAATACACCCTTATCTCATTTCAGCCTGACGTGTGCTTGTGCGCACATGACAAAGTGAAGTGAGCGCCGTTGTTTCCGCAGCCTGTCATATTAATGACACAAAACAGTTACGTGTTCGCTCAAACAAATCACTGACTCACTTGGCTGCCGCTGCCTGTTTATTAAGGGCCGCGGAGGTCAAAACAGTAAGTAAGCATCCGCTCGCTACGCCACCCTGTGTCGTCACCCCCACCGACCTGCTCGCCTAGAGAGCGTCATTAGCCTAATGAATGGAGGCTTTCCTTCTTCCTGTCACATCATGGCAGTTTAGCGGGGATATCGGCACGCTCATTAGAAAAGCGCTGTGTGCGAGATCTTCCATCTGGACTGTTTCATGCTAAAACACAATGTCAGGACCACAGGGGTTTACATTTCACTAGAGGGTCCCGAGGACAGAATGTCTACTGGTAATAAGGCTTCATTTGCACAGCCAGTTCTATCTTGTCTGTAACTGAGTACAAATACTGCCATTTCCAGATAATACTTTTATTCATAGGTTGGTTGGGACTGCAACTTACTTACTTAACTCAGACTGATATGAATGAAATGAACACTACGCCTAGGTGTGCCATTTCTACATTTGGTAGAGAGTTGTGATATTGAAGATGAAGACTTTAATAGATTTGGTTGTTGTTTAGTAAATTGGAATGAGATTGAGACTGGTAAATAAGTTGGATGGTGCTATTAAGGCAGGGGTATCAGACTCGGGTTGGTTTGCGGGCCGCTTTAACGTCAACTTGATTTCACGTGGGCCGGACCATTTTAGATATAATATTGAGATTTTTTTTTTAGAAATGGATTAAAAGAACTGGATTAAAAGCCCTGAATATTCAGTTTTTTATAGATCTAAAACAATGTTTATTTTCGCTTTTTTAAAAATATATTTTTAGATTTTACAAAATGATTTTTGAACTAAAAACACAGACAAAATTGATTAAAAAATTACAATTATTGATTTTAAAGGGGGAAAATCAGGAAATTTAATATACATCTATACTCTTCATTTTAATTTGATCCTAAAACAGAAAGTCGGCACTCATGATTTACTTTCCCGGGCTACACAAAATGATGCGACGGGCCAGATTTGGCCCCCGAGCCGCCACTTTGACACGTGTATTAAGGCATATGTTACGTATCTGAATAAATGTTAAGATGCAACTTTAAACAGATGCCTATTTCGCCTCTTGTTCTGCATTATTTTTTACTACAATGCATGTCCCTTCTTGCTCTCAGATACAATACAAATCCTCCACAGAATTATATATATTTTTCTCCTCTTCAAGTTGTATTGTTTTTGGCTGGTGCGCCATATATTCGGATGCGAGTTACAGTCCACTGGACATTAAGAAGGGGGGAAAAGATGGATGGCTAAAGCTTGGAAGCATGTGAAACAGTGCACATTAACAATAAAACAAGAAATCCCTCATGTATTTATTACACTTGCAATACAGTCACTATTTGTGACCACAAAAACGGTTTGTCAGGAATGCTTTGCCTTGCGCAATCCTAAGAACTAAACGCTTCAGGTCTAATCGGATATACAGTATTCATTGTATTTTTCAGTTTTCCTTTACAAATGTAGCTTTTTCCATGCAGTAGGTGTTGTCAGTTTTGTCTGAATTCCTCTTACTGCAAGACTCTCCAGTAAAAAATAGAAAGCCATTTTTTACTTTTACTGCAACTGTACTTTTATGGGAGGATGTTTTAACACAAGCATCGCTGCCTAAAGTGTATAATTACTTCTCGACCTCTGCGTCTTGTTATTTGGAAAAACCTTGAAAATGAACGGCAAGGAGAAGAATTCATTACAATGGAATGAGCGCCTCGTTTCAGGAGAGGAGGGAATTCCCAGTGCGTGATAAAATTATATGCGTCCGTCCAGCTTTCAATCATTTCGATATAGAATTCCGCCTACTTTTTTTTCTGTCAGGAGAGACTCCGCTTGTGACTGATTAACATAAATAAATGTAAGGTAAATGTTGACATTACAAGCCTTGTCAGCAGTGGTAGGCCGTGGAATTTCCATCCGCAGTCATGCACGTGTCGTGTCATTTTTAGGGGATTTCATTCCCTTGTACGACGAGCGACATGAAGTTACCACACAGGCCAGAGGAGAACAACAAATTGGGGTGGGGGGGCTTTTCATGTCAGTTGGCAAGCGTGTGGTGTGCATTAAACTGTCACCGCGTTGATTATGGAAGGTTTTTGCGGCACTGAGAATTGGAATTGCCTGCCCACATTATCAGGGGGGAAATAGACGTCACACTATATCACAGGTGTCAAAGTGCCTGCCCAAGGGCCAAATCTGGCCCGCCGCATCATTTTGTGCGGCCCGAGAAAGTAAATCATTAGTGCCGACTTTCTGTTTTAGGATCAAATTAAAATGAAGAGTATAGATGTATATTAAATTTCCTGATTTTCCCCCTTTTAAATCAATAATTGTATTTTTTTAAGCATTTTTTTCTGTGTTTTAGTTAAGAAATCATTTTGTAAAATCTAAAAATATAAAATAAAAAAGCTCAAATAAACATTGTTTTAGATCTATAAAAAACTGAATATTCAGGGCTTTTACTCCAGTTCTTTTAATCCATTTATAAAACAAAAATCTAAATATTATATCTAAAATGGTCCGGCCCACGTGAAATTAAGTTGACGTTAAAGATGTACATTACATTTCCTGATTTTCCCCTTTTTAAAACCAATCATTGCAATTTTTTTTTATACATTTTTAGTTCAAAAAGCATTTAATAATATTAATATTAAATAAATATACAAATATTTTCCATTTTCCACTTATAAAAAACATGATTAAAAGACATTTCCATTACTAAAAAAAAAAGCTCAAATAAACATTGTTTTAGATCTATAAAAACGGACTATTTAGGGCTTTTGATCCAGGTATTTTAATACAATTTAGAAAAAAAAAAAAAAATCTAGATATTAGATCTAAAATGGTCCGGCCCAGATGAAATGGCATTGACGTTAATGTGGCCCGCGAACCAACCCGAATTTGACACCCTTGCACTATATCATTGCCCTTGTTTCAAGGATTCGTTTGAAAGAAAAATTGGTGACTTCTGATTCGTGAATGAAAAAAAGGTGTGTGACTGAAACAGGATGGTTCTCTGGCAGAACATAACAATGGAATATTTTAATATGTCAAGGGACGCACAAAATTGACTTTAATCAACTTGGCATGATGGGCAACAGTATTTATAAATAGAGTAATCAAGTTTTTATGATAGTCATGTAGTGATTACACATTTAAGTATCTGTCAGATCATATTTAAGACCACAAAGGAGTTATCTCCACATTTTAGAGCAGTTCCCCAGGTGTCTTCACAACATGTCTGTGATATGGTTTTATCTAAACAGCCCAAGGATAAATAATTGTAGAACAATTTACACCCTGTTTTTATGGGTCTGTTTCAGTGTCTGTCTCATTCTAAAATTTATTGTTGCCCTCCTTCTAAAGCACACAAAGAATCGAGGCAACAGCCAAAAGAAAGTAAAAGTCTGCATTGTAGTTTTACTTGGGGATTAATGCGTCTAACACGTCAGAAAATAATACTTTTACCATGTATACATCTTTAACAAACCAGCAAGTCAAATTTATCATTGCGTTTCTTACCAAACACTAATGTTCACTTAATTAATTCACATTTCTATACTATAAGAGATTCAAATGTCCATTTTCTGTCACATGCCCATCTGAAAGAGAATTTCTATTCAAATTTATAGCACTATTTTTACTTTAACTGCTGCAAAGTTTCCAGTAAATTCCATGTAACATCGGCCCATCTGCAACCTGTGTTTAAAGCTGAATTACAGTTATTCACTAAGCATGAAGTAAACAATTAACATAATTTCAAGGTAAGACCAAAATGTAACACCAAAGTTTCGACATTTGGCGCCGCGCTGATTGGTTGCCACGGCAGCGCGTGTTTTTCGTGTTAATCACTGTCAACTTTGGGTTTACTGCTTCCTCAAAAATCAAAGGTTCCGTTCCGAAAGTGCAATTTTACCCCTGTTACCGCCTCCATTACGAGACCCTTTAATTTTGTCACAAGGGAGGAAATATCAGCCCAATTATGAAAATAAGGAAGGTTTTTCCATGTCTTTACGAGGGAAGCCTCCAAACTGGGTGCGGATGATAGATGAGTGCAAGCTGGAACATTACATTTAATATGCGGTTCCTTAGGCCTTAGTTGTTTTAAGCGAAGGATAGGATCCTTCATTATTCTCCTCGAAATGAAAATCGTCTTGGTTGTAGAGATTATAAAGCAATCCTGAACTCTGGCCTCTTTTCTTTAGTGCCTGTTCGCACCACCAGGCTAATTCATTTAAATGTTATCTATTCAGCAAGTATTGAATCAAACAAATACAATTTTGTTGAATGTGAAAATCTTAGTGCAGTGTTTCAGTTGAAGCATGCCATAATGATTTAAACTAATGAACATAAGGGGCAGGGTGTTCATTTGGTAGCAGTGCCTATCATACCAATATTATTTTCCACTAATAGAAACCATCAGTATGTTGAAAAAAATAACATTACAGAGTACTTTGTCCATCCTGGATTGAAACAGTCTACACAAGACATGCTGGCTTTCTGTATGCACATATGACTGATGGGTTATAACGTCCAACTTCCCAGAGCACTTATGAATTAAATGCAAGATGAAGCTGGGGGGGTCCGGGCAGTGTGAAGGTATTCTTCAGGCCTGGACAACGGCAAGCAAGGAATGGCTTATGTTGGCACATCCCATTGCCAAAAGGCAGTCAGACATTATCGACTTGTTCTCTCGTAATTAGAACATGGTGCAAATGGAGTGTAACCTCCCCACGTGCAACACGGCTTCCCTCGTTGCTGCCTGGATCTAAATTCCCCTCCACTCATGTTCAACTTGGAGCTCTTCATGCTCTCGTCTCCACTGCCCATGGCTGGAGTTAGAAGTGGGAGGATATATCTGCTAAGGTTGAGGGACCACATCATTCAAACTTTGTTTGCCAGGGTAAATGGCTAACTCGCATTTTCTCATCAGAGTTTCAGGGCAACCCGAGTCTGATGGAAGTATTTTTAAACAGTCATCCAACTTATCCCAACCATAAAGTCTACATACACACTGGCTAATAATAAAAGTGACACTTATTCCTAACCCAAACACTGAAAATAAACCAAAACGTAACTATAAACCCTTAAATCCAACCATAACATAATAACTATAATGAACAATATTTATGATTTTATCTAATCTAATATGCATCTTCAAAGTCTAATCAAAAGTATTAACCTGAATAAATTAATTATACTTTCAGCCCATTGGACGCATGGTTAGTGCATGGGCCTCACAGTTCTGCGGTCGAGGTTTCGATCCCAGGTGTGTCCTCACTGTGTGGTGTTTGCATGTTCTCCTGGGCTTGCACGATTTTACTCCGGGTACTCCGGTTTCCTCCCACATCCCAAAAACATGCAGGGTAGGCTGGGTGAACACTCTAAATTGCACATAGGTATGAGTGTTAGTGTGAATGGTTGTCCATCTCCTAGTGCCCTGCGATTGGCTGGCCACCAATTCATGGTGTCCTCTGCCTGGTGCCCATAGTTGGCTGGGATAGGCTCCACCACCCCCTGCAAGCCTTGTGAGGAAAATCGGTAAAGAAAAAATGAATGAAGCTAAGTTTTAGAATACTTTTCAACCTATGGTTTGAAGAGGAAGGCAAAATTAACCTCTGACTCCTGATTTGTAGAGAAGTCTTCTTCATATGGAAAAACCAAAGGTGGTGTTTCAAATTTCTGGTGATCGACAAAGTTCAGCTCTGATTGAACTTCATCATTGAAAAGATTAAATATGTGAGACTGAAGAAAGGCTATTTAATTTTTACGGGAAACAAGTCATATGTGACTCCCAAAGACAAATAAAAGGGTGAAGGTCTCTATCTTTCTCCAAGGTCTTCTGAGTGCCTGCATGTAAACTTAAGGTCATTCCGCTGCTGCGTGACCAATTAACCATGTATGCAGCTCTGTAGACTGTCAGCCAGAGACACTGGAAACATGACTGTACCGTCAATTAACGGGAATGAGTTGGTTGTCACGCTGAATGAGAAGCCAAGATTCAAGGGCGCATCGCACATTTTAATCGTTTACGCATCTCAAAGGAAATTACCCGCCACTTATTTTCTCCTGGATTTACTTTTAAGGGGTTTGGAGTCATGGTGTCATCAACATCCGAGTGTATATTTGTCCAAATCATGTCATGACTGCTTTTGTATGTGTATTCCATAACCCCACAAGTCCCAGCAGAGCATCTAATTACAGGAGAGGGGGACAGCACTGATTGTTTTCTTGTGATGGAAAGATGGAGCTAAATGTTAAATATAAAAGAAAATTTGCAGTGTAAGGTAATATTAATGAGCGTACACGCTACGTTAGCCCTGACGTCAATTGAGCGCGGCAATCGAAGTGACCCGTTTGTACTTTGCAACGCATGATGAAGTTTGCTCATGAGCTAAATGTCAACTAAAGTGCTCAAAGGGTCAACATGTCAAATCAGTTGATTACAAAAGACAGAAACATCTGTAGTCTATAAAGTTAGGAGAGTCCCCCCAGAGACATGCTTTCTCATTTTCACAGGATAACAAATTAGCTCCATAACTCATAGCCAAGAGGCAGTTAATCAAAATTTAAAGCCATGAAGTACACAGTGAACACAATCTATTGTGTGACGCTGCTCGACTTGAGTTTGTAATGTTTCCCCATGGTTATAAATGCAAAGACAAATAACCAAGTCAAGGTTAAATCTGTCGCTATCATAAATCCTTTGTTAAGTCATTGGCTGCCAATGATGCAGAAAGAATCCAATGAGCACTGCCAACCCTCGTCAATGGCACTGAAACATGATACGTATTTCACTGCCAGCTCTCTGCGTCCAAATCCACTGAACATCTCTAACACAATCAAGAACACTGAAATATGATCCCTTGGACATTGTGCTTCCTACATGGGTTAAGCATTGTTTCGTGAATTATATTCATCTTTATAATTGTATTTAACTAACGAGTATCACACACATTTGTACTGAGCTACCAAACATTTTTTCTGTTTCAGTCTGTGTTTTACAAATTACCTTTCTTTTCGATTACATACCAATCTGTGGAGGAACCACACAATTTAAAGCCTCCAAAAGTATGTTTTACACTTAACTTAGCATTTTCTTTCGAGGGACTGGAACACTTTCGAATAAAAAGTGCCAGTTGCGGTTTTTATACATCTAGTTTTTAAAGATGATCATGTAGTGTAGTGCTCACATTATCCATGCAGGCGAAAAATTACAAGCAAAGCTGATGTTGGCTGGTGTAGAGCTGCACATAGTGTAAATCTACTTGTGTGGCCCACATCCATCACATGAACGCAGGAGGACATCATTAAAATAACAAGTTACTGCGCTCAGTTCCCCCACTGTGTCTGACAATAGCATGCTAGGAGCGAACATTTCCTCATTTTAACTCATCCATGCCAGTCAAATTTAACTGTAGCCTGGACTGACTATTGGGAGATTCAGGACATTCACTGATGGCCTGCGGTCTAAAGTGGTCTGCCCCCACCCTTCAAAAAAAAAAAAAAACTTAAAATAAAATGACGTCACTTGGGAAAGTTTAAAGGTTAGGTTTAAAATGTGAATCAACCACTCGTGTTAGTCAAACCGAGCCACTCAACCATCCTCTTCTTTGATTGCCCTTAATATTTTCAAACTTACCCTAAATAAAGTATTATTCAATTATTATTAAAATGTGTAAACATGACTCAAACTTTCCAACATGAAATAAATGCATGTTACTGTTATGTATTTCAGCATATTTTAAAATTTGTGTGAACATTTACGTGTCTTAAATGGTGATAGGACAGCTTAGGAGGATCTAGGCAAGGAAGATGATCTTTAAAACCTTTAAGGGACTGTGCGGTAACCTCAGTCTCAGCCTGCAGAAGGTCCCCAACTTGTGGACTTTGTGTGGCTCCAGTTTTTTTAACTAGATCTACAATGTCTTGTGTGTCTTGTGTCTGTCTTGCTACAGCAACCAAGAAATTTCCCGAATACGGGATGAAATAAAGTTCTTACCTAACCTAACCTAAATGATTCAATCATTACTTTAGAAGTGATGTAAAGACTACAGTATACAAGTACCCCTGTCACATATGAAGCATGACCCATGGGGTCAGGTAGAAAGGTTGCTTTAGAGCAGTAGTCCCCAACATTTTTGGTGCAAAGAGCTACTTTTCAAGTAGCCAACGTCCCGCGATATACCTGAGCAGTGTCATTATCGTAAACCCCCACAGATCGTTCTCAGCCTGCAGTAACTACCCTGAGACTATGTTTTGTTGCCGTCGTTAGACATCCCATCACGAAACCACCTTCTCCCAAACACACACAACCACGATGAGCAATAGCCATAATATGAACAACAGTATGAACATGCTAAATAAGTTGAGTGTGCTTTATTTTACTGTCATCTGGTCCCAAAAAGGAATTGAGTGACTAATGGGCCATACAGTAAAGGCATGCCGCTGTTTGCAGATGTGAGCAGTGCCTAATGACCGAGCCCTGTAATTTGACGCTCAAAGCTTGCCACTAATGACAGAACTGTGCAATCACTTTGAGATCTGCCCCTCTTCCACCAAAAACCACAGAGGACGTACATGACGCACAAGGCTATGTACATATTATATACATGCTTGGCTCAGCCATCCAATCACCTCTTTCATCAAAAACGCAGTAAAGCTGTTATGCTGCACCACTGTTTGTTGGAAAAAATACATATACAATCAAATGGCCTTAAACTGTCTCAAAAGTGTTACATTTACTAATCCTAAAAAGGTTTTGGATTTACCCTGGTAGATCTTACATTTGTAATATTTTAAATTACACTACAATGCATGAAATTGTGCCTGACAGATATTATAGGAGTGGAGTTGGGGTGGGGGTGGATTTCAGTCTGGAATTGGCAATAAATTATATAAAATGGCTTTGAAAATGCTTACATTTCAATAGATGAAACCAGTAAGAATCATGTGTAAAAAAAAAATCCACAGTGCAGTAGACTGAAAAATGAACATGAATAAGAATATATGAACGGATCGATACAGTAATATACTGATACTTTTCCACAAGTCTAGTTATTGTCATTGTAAATGATGACAGCGCGTGGAGAATAACACAATTCAAAGAACAGTTAACAGACAGTGTAAAGCGCTTCAAACACAACCATAGCTCAAAACCTTAAGATAAAGCCACACATTACAAAGACATACAAGCTAATAAACTGTGCCTACGTCAACTAAAGCCATAAGAGAAATAACTAAGTGCTTGCAAAGTTTGTTATTTGTCAGGGAGTTGTGCAGCTGCATGACTGGGAGTAAAAACAAGGCTGTGGACACTCAGTGGGAACAATGAGGAGGCTGCAAGATGAAAGAAGTCTCAAGGCCTCTCTAAGATAAGAAATATATTACCTTTTTCCCACCAGCGTCTTTCAGTTGAAAGAAACCAATGTGCATAATATCACTCAACTCATGGTATACTGTCTATGATGTCTATTATATATATATATATATATATATATATATATATATATATATATATATATATATATATATATATATATATATATATATATATATATATATATATGTATGTATATATATATATATATATATATATATATATATATATATATGTATATATATATATGTATATATATGTATATATATATTCATATATATATATTCATATATAAATACTAGAAATTGAATATTGATCGAAATGCATGCAGCAAAGACAAATACTACTTTTCTGGATGAATCCTTCTTTATAGATTTTCTGCACATTTTCCCTCAGGTTTGTGTGAAAAGCCATGCATTTCTGACCTTGTCTGTCCAATATTTACATCTGTATTCTTCAAATTCCCCAGAAGAGGATGTGCCAAAATGAAATTATGAAATTTATACGTTTAAAATCCAGTTAATGATCTCAGAACTTGGCGTAATTCAAAGCAACAATAGTCTGGAATATGTGTGGCTCCATAATAATCTTAATTAGTCATACACTTCTGTGGCTAAAGGGCAAAAGAAACATGTTACTGTTGCTAAGTCAGTCAAGCACACATGTTGAATCCACTACAAACACTGCAACCAGGACCACGTTGCTTAGCAGCGACGATATTACTAGACCTCACTTTAGGATTTTAGCATGATACTTATAATACAGTACAATATCATCCACCTTGGAGTGCTTTTGATTTTTGAACGAATCAAATCAGAACAACAAGGACAAGAAGACCATAGCTTTATCGAGAGCTAAGGTAGACCAGGAAAAACTACATTGGATAGTGCTCAAACTATGTGACTGAATCTTGCTTGAAAAGGGTACAGCCATAACAAACAATTTTTTGTACTTACCCAAAGTTCAGCGGAGTTCACAGGAATTTTCAACAAGTGGGAATGTGAATGGGCTCATCGGCAACCTAATGAGAAAAGCATTAAAATGAACTTTCATGAGTTCAAAAGCGGAATCGATTGAACAAAAAATGTTGGGTTTTTAAACAGCATGACATCATGCCTAGTGGAGCAGCCATGAATGTATTGCCGCAACTAGTGGAACCACCATGAAGTCTTTAGGGCCAGTTGTGTGAGAGCAAGTACGTTGTTCAAAGGCTTCACGATGAATGACAAATTATATGGGCCTCGCTTTGAAATCAAATATCGGAAAACTCCTAACCGCCGGGTCGCCGTATTGTTCCAGAAAATCTTCCACATCACATGCCGTCTGGAATTGTTTTTCACACAAAAAGCCAGGCTGCCGCTTCCAAATATTTCGACGCTCTGGACTCTCAAAACATCGGTCGACCACAGGTGCAAGTTTCCCATACCAATTAGTCGAGGGCCCCACCCACAAATTTGCTGTCCAAATAAACCGGGGAAACGGGTAAAGAATGCACATTAAAATGGAAGCCATCGCCTTTGATATTCAATTCTTTAATTGGAACCAGGCACGGCTTCCGATAGAAAAGTGAAGATTCCTGATTGAGGGACACTGTGCTTCCTGTTTGCAGGGACACCTAGTTGTTTGCCGGCCTTCGTGGTCGCATGGTCAAAGGTTCAACGCAGACCTCGAGCAACCAAGCCGGTTATAGTCAGGCTGGGTAAACATCTGGTCATCTATGTTGTTTCATACCTACGTTCCTTTGTGTACGTGCGTGTACTCCATTCCATCATCTCTGGTTACAGAGTTTCTGGCGGCTTCCCCCGTAGTTGCAAAGCATGTGGGATTGCGGAAGGGTTTTCCATAAAATAGGAGTTGTCCAGTAAAACAAAACCTTGAAATTATGGAAAGAGATTCTTAGGCACGAAATGGTGAAAAAGCACTTTTAATCTATTGAGCATTGCTTACGACTATTTTTTCCGAAATCGTTAAAAGTGGCAGTTCGTCTCCACTAGCTAAAATAACTAATGTTTTGGTAAATGTTTAGAGTTGTGTGTATCGATGAGGCAAGTCTCTGTCTTTTGTCTTTTTTTCCCTGTCCTTTTTCTTTAAGCGATGGTGTTAAAGTTATTTCAACAACAAGCTGATTTTTTAAAATAATCTATATAATTTCAGCGCAGCATCTTTGACGGAGTTAAAGTTCAAATTAACCTTCAGGAAAGTTGACATCAATGACTTAATCATAATCATGACACATGATCACCTGAAATAAATATATCAGTATTTCATCATGAAAGTTGATTGTTATGCTGTAAATAACATGTGTCAAAGTGGCGGCCCGGGGGCCAAATCTGGCCCGCCGCATCATTTTGTGTGGCCCGGGAAAGTAAATCATGAGTGCCGACTTTCTGTTTTAGGATCAAATTAAAATGAAGAGTATAGATGTATATTAAATTTCCTGATTTTTTCCCCTTTTAAATCAATAATTGTAATGTTTTAATCATTTTTTTTCTGTGTTTTTAGTTCAAAAGTCATTTTGTAAAATCTAAAAATATATTTAAAAAAAAGCTAAAATGAACAGTGTTTTAGATCTATAAAAAACTGAATATTCAAGGCTTTTAATCCAGTTTTTAATCAATTTATTAAAAATATCTAAATATTATATCTAAAATGGTCCAGCCCACGTGAAATCAAGTTGACGTTAAAGCGGCCCGCGAACCAACCCGAGTCTGACAACCTTGCTGTAAGTGATCCACAAAATTATGTCATTTTTTATACAGGTGGTCAGACTGAAACCAGCTAGTATTCGCACAGGAAAAAAAATGGTAGGTTAATTATGCATATGGTAAAAGTGTGAAACTGCCATAATGCTGGTATAATGTAATTAATGTATTTACATGACAGAAAGTGAAGATTGCTAAAGAAAGCAACAAGTTGGAAACAAACTTTTTCCCTGGCGAATGAAAATAGTCTTCATTCACCAGCAATTATAATCAGTATGGTACTTTTGTTCAACAGAAAAAATATTCTGTTTATCTTTAAGAAATACCAAAATGTTGTAAAATGGGCTGCCTTGTGGGGAGCTTTGCTTTGGAAAAAATGGAAAAGGAGTTGAAGGAAATACAGTTGGAAGAGATATGACGTTTTTTTTGTGAGGATATTCCTAGCCCTGGTTAGAACTGACCCAGAACACATGATGTGTGTACGGAAATTGAACAGTATGTAAAAGTTAATTAGGTGTGACCCCACTGCAGTGTATGTTTTATGTGGCTCACTCAGGAAACACTATTCTTCTGTTATCTGTTTTGAATGACTCCAAAGCGGATCAGTGGCCTGCTTATTTATTTTGAACACTAACTGAGAAAGACTTTTTATCTAGTGAGGTGGGAGGGTTGAGGAAGCACATCTTTAATTTGAATCAAGCTGAACGCTGGAGCAATAACCCCGATATGATTGCCTTTGTCCCATTCTCAGAGTTCACACAGTCCAAAGTCTTCAGAATCGTAAATTCCAAGATGTTTTGACATTTAATTCTCAAATTTGTACCGTTAGTAGCCGGCCAGGGATTACTACATTGTTGCACTGGTTGGAAGGACATTATATTGTGGGAGTTATGCAGTTTCAATTACTGATGGGGTGGCGGTAGACTCACCTGACTCTAGTGCAGGCAGCGTGGGTTGACTACCCACTCCGTGCCGATGACGTAAATGTGAACGGGAATCGTCCGTCTCTATCATGCAGCTTTTACGTCAAGTCAGCTGAGTTTGACTCCAGATCAGATGCGACCCTGAATAGGATAGAGGGTATAGAAAATGGATAGATGGATGAAGTTAAGTGTTTCCATTTGTTATGGCAGCCACTAAAAACAGACGTTTCTGGGGGGCCCCGCCAGTAAAAGAACTAACGCAGTCACTGCGAAGGCTGGCTGTTGGACTCACCACATAAAATAAAGAGATTTTAATGAATGTATTAAGACTATAATTCCAATTTACTTTAATGTATTTGTTGGACCGGGAATGTTGCCTTCGCTCACGTATGACTTGACCTGAGCCAGTCTTAAGTCACACATTTACTTGGCTAAAACTTGTAAAACTTAGTATATTCATGAAACTCAACATTTGAAAATCTGCAATTTCAACAGAGTGTGACTTTTGAGGTACAGGGAAACAAAGTTCAGGTCTGTTTAAATAAAACACAATTTTGCACGTTTCAATGTGAATGGGTTCATTGTATAAACATCTGAATGTCATGAGAGGCTGTAAAAAGAGCATCCTTGCAGCTCCTCTAAAATTAGGAGCAGAGCAATATTGTATTACTGTCTGTCAATATTTTACAGTCACATCGCTACATCTTGGAATGTTACGCCAGTAGATTTTTGTCTCATGTTGGACACAATGCCAGGTGAAGTGTTCATGAGTAGGACACAGTAAGTTTGCCAGAAATTCCTGCAATTTACTCATTTCTGGAAAACGACAACTTATTCAGATCCAAATGGGTGGAAAGTGAATAAGTTTCCCAAGAACGATTCCCTCCTGAGTGTTGGTCTTCAAAGTCACATGGCTCCACATTGTGGAGCGCCAGGCTGCCCACATGAGTGCCTTTGCAGCCTACAATCGCCGTCTCCTTTGTTGACTGAGCAGCCACCGAGGCTGTCACGCACGGCCCACAAACAAGGCGTCAAGGCCGACTCGATCCCCTGAGAATCCAAACCATCCGTCAAGGGAAAGCCCGCTCTCGTGTGTCTGCGGTGAGGACGAGGCCTCCGCCGCCGCCACTGCTTCCTCGTGTTGCAAGGCTGCCCACGAACCCTGCCAGGGTGTGAGTAGATGAATGTTTGTGTGGAGTTCACACGAGAATGTGGTGTGCTCCTTTGCCACGCACCACTTCACAACGTCAAAACTGAGCATCTACCTTGACTGACTGACTTGGTGACTGGAAGCAGCCTTCTATGATGTATAGTTGGGGCTTCTGGAAAAGTAATTGCATCCGCTTGCAGTTTGCCAGTGTTTTCATGGCTTAGCAATTTTTTTTACCCTGCACTCAAAATACTAGGAGTTCTTTAAAAAACTAGTATTTAGTCAACCACCAATTGTGCAAGTTGTCCTACTTGAAAAGATTAGAGGGGCCTGTAATTGTCAACATGGGTAAACCTCAACCATGAGAGACAGAATGTGGAAAAAATAACCAGAAAATCACATTGTTTGATTTTTAAAGAATAAATTAGCATATCATGGTGGAAAAGTTCATCTCAATACTTTATGTACCCTTTGTTGGCAATAACTTAGGCCAAACGTTTTCTGTAACTCTTCACAAGCTTTTCACACACTGTTGCTGGTATTTTGGCCCAATCCTCTATGCAGATCTCCTCTAGAGCAGTGATGTTTTGGGGCTATTGTTGGGCAACACGGACTTTCAACTCCCTCCACAGATTTTCTATGGGGTTGACATCTGGAGACTGGCTAGGCCACTCCAGGACCTTGAAATGCTTCTTACAAAGCCACTCCTTTGTTGCCCTCGCTGTAAGTTTGGGATCATTGCCATGCTGAAAGACCCAGCCACGTCTCATCTTCAATGTCCTTGCTGATGGAAGATTTTCACTCAAAATCTCCCGATACATGGCCCCATTCATTCTTTCCTTTACACAGATCAGTCGTCCTGGTCCCTTTGCAGAAAAACAGCCCCAAAGCACGATGTTTCCACCCCATGCTTCACAGTGAGTATGGTGTTCTTCTGATGCAATTCAATATTATTTACCCTCCAAACACGAGAACCTGTGTTTCTACCAAAAAAATCTATTTTGGTTTCATCTGACCAAAACACATTCTGCCAGTCCTCTTCTGGATCATCCAAATGCTCTCTAGCGAACCGCAGACAGGCCTGGATGTGTACTGGCTTCAGCAGGGCGACACGTCTGGCAGTGCAAGATTTGAATCCCTGGCAGCTGTCCCAGCTCTCTGTAGGTCATTCACTAGGTCCCCCCGTGTGGTTCTAGGAGTTTTGCTCACCGTTCTTATTATCATTTTGACACCATGGGGTGAGATCTTGCATGGAGCCCCAGATCGAGGGAGATTATCAGCGGTCTTATATGTCTTCCATTTTCTAATAATTGCTCTGACAGTTGATTTCTTTACACCAAGTGTTTTACCTATTGCAGATTCAGTCTTCCCGGCCTGGAGCAGGTCTGCAATTTTGTCTCTGGTGTCCTTCGACAGTTCTTTGGTCCTGGCCGTAGTGGAGTTTGGAGTGTGAGAGACTGAGGTTGTGGACAGGTGTCTTTTATACCGATAATGAGTTAAAACAGATGCTATTAATACAGGTAACGAGTGGAGACCTCGTTAGAAGAAGTTAGACCTCTTTGACAGCCAGAAATCTTGCTTGTTTGTAGGTGACCAAATACTTATTTTCCACTCTAATTTGGAAATAAATTATTTAAAAATCAAACAATGTGATTTTCTGTTTTTTCCCCACATTCTGTCTCTCATGGTTGAGGTTTACCCATGTTGACAATTACAGGCCTCTCTAATCTTTTCAAGTAGAACTTGCAAAATTGGTGGTTGACTAAATATTGCCCCTATTTTATTTATGTGTGATGATGCTACTTCATAGTGGCAACATGGCTCTGCATTCTGGAAGGCCTTAAAGTTTTTGAATGCATATTTCAAAGACTTTTTTATATTCCCTGTAATCATATACCACTATGCGTGCCCTAACGGTGTGATAGGACTCATTTACACCGATGGTGATGAGTCTTTATTTCTTCATCACAATAAGAATTTTACATACTTTTAACAGTAGTGAGGAGACACAATGCCAGTTCGTGTTATTCGTGCAGTCATTTCTTGGCACATGAAACAGATGGAAATGCTCAGATTGATATTAGATGCATGTTTCAGTCCTTCACAGATTTGATGGCTTTTGGTCTTAATAAGGAAATAGTCTTCTACTCACATCAAGACATGCAATGCAAGGTAACATGTCACACAGACCTTTACAATGACTGTAAAGAAGAATATGAATCTTAAGTGTAACATGCACTTTGTCTTGGAGTATCAGTGTGCTTTGTGGATCATAAAGATCATCAGTGTGTGTGGACCAATCAAATGCCTGTACAGGGCCACACCCAAGCCTGGTTCCAAACCCTGTTTTACACAATGAGCAATGCTAAACTTGCTTTATATCGCAATGTAGTGTGCACTTCCTAAATAGACCTCGTAAGTGATCCTCATTAAAGTGAGTACCTCTAGTAACTCTAATCAACACTGGAAAGGATAAACCGGACAACATATTGCAGTGTTGAGAAAAATAAATAAAGAATATTAAAACAGAAAAACTAAATACCTAACGGGTACTTAGATTTACAGAAAAAAAGTTCTAAGACATATGATAAAGTGCATTCAGGACAAAATGGGCCCAACAACAAAGTGATAATAATAAAAATCCTAATTATAATTGTGGTATCGATTATGGATATTTTTTATTTTTCTATATTATTTCAATATATTAGATTCCAACGATTTTTTTACAGTCAGATTTTTTTAAAGGATATTTTTATGTCTATTAGTTTTACCATTATTGTTATTAGGATGCTACAACAATAAAAAGAAAAGAATTGTCCACTTTAGGTATAATATCAATAAAACTAGTAGTAATACCATAAAGATAATAGAGAATATGCAGTTATTTAGAACTATTTTTACTCTACTAATGTTATTAAATGGTTAGCACGCCTACCTCATAGTTCTTAGATTGACAGTTCAATTCCCGGTGGGTTCCGACCTTCCTGTATGCAGTTTGCATGTTCTTCCCGCGCCTGTGTGGGGTTTCTCCGGGTACTCCAGTTTCCTCCCACCTCTCCAGAACATGCATGCAAGGCTGGTTGAACACTTGTGTGAGCATGAGAAAAAGTGAGCATAAGCAAAAAATGTGAACGTGAATGGTTCTGTCTCATTGTGCCATGCGATTGGCTGGCATTCAATTCAGGATGTGCCCTTGGCTGAAATAAGCTCTAGCACCCCTGCGATAAGTAAAATGGGAAATTAATGAAGAATTATTTAGTTATACATTAATTTGAACCATTAATAATGTGTTATTTTGTGTACATTTAGACTTATACAGTGGGAAGATTGTCATGACTAAACAACAATCCTAAAACAACAATGATCAATAAATAAAAATGAGTTGCATTTGTAAATGGAAACAAATACTAACTCATTCAAAATTGGATCTTCTCACTCTTTCATGCCTCTGGAAGTGCTGCGCTGTAGCTCGAAACATCTATCTCTCCATTTAACCTTCACGTTGTCTGTCTGTCCAGAGTCTGCGTCTTCTACAGAAGCCTCTTCATGCGGCAGGTTTGTTTCTCAATGGTCATAGAGGCTTGGTCGGTTGACTTAGTCAGGACATTGAGCGCTTCGTCCTGGCGTTCCAACTCCGTTTCAGCCTCAAGGGCCAGGCTTTTCAGCTGGAGCAGCATCTGCGTACACACACACACACACATTTGCTAAAGTCATTACACACCCTGCGGTCAAGCTAGGCACAGCACATCCATTAAAAGCCACATTTATAATGAAGCCTACACATACAGTCTACAATGAGGAGATTGCATTGCCAATATTTTGTGACCTGCTCAGTGAAAATTGAAAATGAGTTTCTTTGAAACTGGGTGCGCAGCTACTAACATAAGGAGTCCACAAGCTTGTCACCTGCTTGAGCTCCTGCGCTTCGGCCTGGGTCATAGTGGGCTGGAGGACTTGCACCTGCAGCTGGGACAGGTCTCCCGCTGAGACCTCCATTGGAATCTCGGTCTCCTCGCACCCCAGCAGCAAGCCTGGCGTGGGGGCAGGTGGAGAGTTAGACATAACTTTTTGTTATGAAAAAAAAAAAGTGCAACAGTTGTGTGGTGTGTTTTCCTGACAGAGAAACACTGCCACATTGTGGACAAACTGTAGCATTAACTGCAAGCGTGAGGCAACTTGTTTAAGGCTTGTTTTTCAAAAGGAACTGATGGTTCGATCACGGAATTCTGGTTCCGCCAGTAAGACAATCATAAAAATAGAAATAAAAATAAAATATTTATGATATTTATGAACCTGACAATAGGGGCGGCCCGGTGACTGAGTGGTTAGCGCGTCGGCCTCACAGTTCTGGGGTCCTGGGTTCAAATCCAGTTTGGTCCACTTGTGTGGTGTTTGCATGTTCTACCCGAGCCTGTGTGGGTTTTCTATGGGTACTCCGGTTTCCTTCCACATTCCAAAAACCTGCATGGTAGGCTGGTTGGACAATCTAAATTGCCCGTAGGTATGAGTGTGAGCATGAATGGTTGTTTATCTCCTCGTGCCTTGCGATTGGCTGGGCACCAATTCACGGTGTCCACCCACCTCATGCCCGAAGTCAGCTGGAATAGGCTCCAGCACCCCCTGTGACCCTAGTGAGGATAAAGTGGTTGGGAAAATTAATGAATGTATGAATGAATGAAACTGACTGTCTAATCTGTCTGTTTTCAGCATTATTTAAAACTTTGCTTGCAGATTTAATTTTTAAAAATTAAATTATGCTTGTCTAAGCAAATTGGTGGGTGGCAAGACATTTTCTTCCCACTCTAACTTGCATTTCAGTTTTACATTAAAGAAAAAATTCCACCCCCCCAAAAAAATCAATTACTTACTGTCATGTCTTGCGTCCGTATCACATGGTGATGAAGCAGGTGTGCTCCTAAAGCCGGTGTACTCAGCGGCAAACTCCACCTTTTTCTTGTACTGGATTTCCAGCACAGCCAGGGCCTCCGGCATCCTGGCCGACAGAAGCCGGCAGCGGTTGTCGGGCCTGCCGATGAAGCGCTGCCCCACCGTGATCTCGTATGGGCTGTGCACTCTGATCTCATCCACCTCGCCACGCTCAAAGCGGTGGAGGAGGTGGCAAGCGGAGTCTCGCACCTCCAGACAAGATGGCAGCACCAGCAGGCAGCCGGGTTTCAGCTCACAGTCACCGTCTTTTGACACCACGGCTGGGATGCTGATAATCACTTTGCTCTTGGCAGATGCTTTGGACGCAGCGGCCGCCTGAGCTGCATCTGCCGCCTTAGCCTCTTGATTAATCTTCCATGGGAGTTTACTGAAAGGCCACCAGGAAGGAGACTCCAACTCAGACAAAAGTCTGCAGGTAAAAAAGAGATGTACAGGACATTAAATACAGTATACTACAATTTAGGTCTTCAAACTAACACACATATATGGCACATATAAAATCATTATTATTGTTATCTGGAACATGCGAGATATCTGTTTGAGTAAAAAAATCATTTGAGGGTCATTATAATTATTATATAAAAATAATTGTTTGCTGTTTCATATCGTCAAAAGACTGCAAGATATATATTTTTTTTAATTAAAGGAAAAAATCCAATGGGCTCAATTCAGCTTACTTACAAAAACTATTTCGTTTAATGGCCTATAACAGGGGTGGCGAACAATTTAGACACAGAACCAAAATTTTAAACTGTGAGAGCCACACCTTACATCAAAATCAGTATTAAAAAAAATCCAATCTGCCAAATTATTTTTAAATATAATTTATTTATTTTTTTAAAGAGAGAATAAAAAATAAAAGAAACATGAAACAAGGCAAAGAGCCGCAGTTTAAAAAAAATATGATAAGCAAACGGCCGCATTTATTTTGGCCCGGAGCCACATGCGGTTCAAGAGCCACACATGCCCCGGAGCCACATGCGGCTCAAGAGCCACACGTGGCCCAGAGCCAAGTGCGGCTCAAGAACCACATGTTCGCCACCCCTGGACTATAATATTAAGAGATTTCACTTGCTTTCACACTTCTAAGAGAAAATATCCTACTTATCAGCCACTCCCAGGTCTGAGTCCATTTTCTCCAGGCCCTGCATCATGCTGTCAAATTGCTCTCCTTGATCACTGAGGACCATCCCGGTGTCCTCCAGTCGTCTCTGGGCCCCGGCAACGAGCTTGATCAGCTCCCGGCCCTTTGAGGGCTCACTCTCATGGGTTCCAGCCCGGGCTTCCGAGATGGTAGGGGAAAGCAGGCGCTCTCTCCAGAAATGCTCCATCACGTTGTAGACCACCACTCGGTTGGGCTTGAGGGATCCGAACCAGTGCTTTACATTGCCCTCCTCCAAAACAGTCAAAGTGCTGAAAATAAAGCTGGATGATTCCAGTTTGAGCTCCATAATACAAGATAGGCGAAAACTAGCGAGGGTCTCTCCGGTTTGATTGGAGACAAAACGCACCGAGGTTCTGCTAAGGGACAGCGTGCCATCCTCCCACCTCTTGCCCCAGGTGAGATAATAGGAGCCGAGCCAGCTATGGATGGTGGCGTCGCGGCTCATTTTTTAGCTATTGACAGAGCTATAGCGTTTGGTTCTTACTTGCTACATGCACACGACGCTCTCTCTCGCTATTTATATATATAGATCTTAAATCGCTAGTTGTACTATACCTTTGCAGGGCGTGAAAATAGTTGACGTTCGTTCACGCTGCGTATATTTATCTCGGATATGACGTCAGGGGTGGAGTATCGCTGTTTAGTGTCCGATGTGAAACACCTTGCGTATGTTTTTTTTTCGGATTTCCTGTCAGAGGTGGAGTATCGCTGTTTAGTGTCCGATGTGAAACTCCTTTAATAGAATTCTTTTCCTTTGACCCTTTGACCTTTTGTCGTCTAAATGTCATATTTAATACTTTAATAAAGTTAAAGGGGCAGCCCAGCGGTTGAGTGGTTAGTGCGTCGGCCTCACAGTGGAGGACCTGGGTTCTAATCCAGGTCGGTCCACCTGTGTGGAGTTCGCATGCTCTCCACGGGCCTGAGTGGGTTTTCTCCGGGTACTCCGGTTTCCTCCCACATTCCAAAGGCATGCATGGTAGGCTGATTGGACACTCTAAATTGCCCCTAGGTATGAGTGTGAGTGTAAATAGTTGTTTATCTTGTTGTGCCCTGCGATTGGCTGGCCACCAATTCAGGGTGTCCCCCGCCTCTGGCCCGAAGTCAGCTGGGATAGGCTCCAGCACCCCCCACGACCCTAGTGAGGATGAAGTGCTTCAGAAAATGAGATGACATGAGATAAAATTCAAGCATTTCTTTTTAAATCAAATACTAATTGCCTGCAAAATAGCATTGTCAAATGAGCGGACGCTCAAAATAGACCGCCCCGTAATCCAAGCATTACGCTAAATCTATTCAAAACAGTCGAGTAATTGAATTTCGTGTGCTCGTAGTGCTTTGAAAGCCTAAAAAAAGAAATGTAATTCAATTTTCTTAAAATATTTATATAATGACAATAAAAGCATTCAATTCAAATTGTCCGTTTTTGAGTATGTCAGTTGTCAGTGAAATCTACTCATAGAATTGACCCACTTTGGCTAGAAATTATGAAAATATCTTGATTTACAGTACCACAAAAATGAGAAGTGCAACCTTGACAAAGTACTAAGTATGTAGCAAATTTTATTTCATTTTTTCTTGAAATTTAATCTGTGAAATTGCATGTTTTTGATTATGTCAGT
Source organism: Stigmatopora argus (assembly GCF_051989625.1). Lineage (NCBI taxonomy): Eukaryota > Metazoa > Chordata > Actinopteri > Syngnathiformes > Syngnathidae > Stigmatopora > Stigmatopora argus. The sequence continues at coordinate 11,134,979 of NC_135398.1, forward strand.
AGTCAGTGAGGTCTACTACTAGAATTTACCCACCTTGGCTAGAAATTATGAAAATATCTATTTAATGGTCCTTTGACTGTTCAGAGTAGTTTTGTGAGTTTGAAACGGCTGGATGCAAGAGTTCAGACTCAGGAGTGGCTGGGTGGGCGCAACCGAGATGACCTCACAAAGTCGGCACTGTCCTGACAGTCCGGTGGGCACCTCGACCCGCCCTCGCAGAACTTCCCAACTCACCTAACGGTGCTCTTCTCAGTCATACCTTCAAGAAGCCTTCATCTTCGCTCTCCAGTTCCTCCACCGCTGCTCGTCGTCATGGTCCGCAGCAACGTCTGCAGAATCCTCGTGCTCCTGGGTTTTCTGGTGGTCTTTGTGCGCTCAGGTAAAGATAACAACTGAAAATGCTGGTTTGCCAAGGGTTTTTAAAATTGGCCTTTCTGGAAGAAAGGTGGACTGTGGTTCGTGCCCTTGTTACGCAGTCAAGAGGTCAGGGTGTGTGTGAATCGATGGAATCAAACTCAAACAAAACATTGCTAGTCGACTTTAACGTAGGTTAACCATGTTAAGATTTTTCTAAAGTTTTGCATAGGGGGGGAAAACTTCTTTTTAATTATGCCCTCAAATGTGGAATGTGGGTTGAACTAGTGGGTTAAGCAAAATAATGAAACACAAGCAACTTGTTTGAATCGTTTTTTGACAACAATCTGATTCTATATCTTTTGGCTTTCAACTATATTTTGCAAAAAAAGGTGTTGACGAATTGTCGGGATTGAGTCTCAAGTGTTCTTTCGCCATGAGTTAAGTGCGATATTCTTCAATTCACACGTCAAACAAGCTAGAAAATGATGACTGTTCATTTTTCTCAATTACGAGATGGCTTAAAATTTACTGTAAACTCCTACTCATTATTAGTAGTAGGAATGGAGTTCATGTGCATAATTTGAAATATCTTCTGCTTGCACTTTAGCCTTACATAACCCAATTTTTTCCATGAAAAGTTGGACTTTCATTTTTTTAAATGTGTTCCAAAATGAATTTAAAAAAATAATATAATCAAGACATTGACAAACGTAATATTAATGATTTTTCTTTTTTTCCAACAACGCTTTGGTGTTCAAGCTGCTAATTTGTTGAGGTAATTTGAAGATGAGACCAAAGCTTCCCGAGGGATCCTCCCACAAATTGGCAAATTGGATAAGCTCGATTGGTACTTGGTTACCATACGGCGATGTGTCTTGACTATATTTTCTATTCATTGTGCAACATATATGATAATATCACTTTAGCTGGAAACCAAATTGCCTGGTTGACCCAAAAAAAACCTGAACAGTGATGTATACTCTATGTATTGATTGACACTTGTTGATTTTTTCTTTAACATTTCCTATTTGCATTTTTTCTACAATGGCATTTTCCCCTCTCTTCTATATTATGCAGCAGTACTTATCATATTTTTCCATTACGACACTCCATAAATAGAGGTATCTTGCAATGTGTTTTTCCAAGACATTAGATCAGAAAATTTGGGATACGAGCCTTGTGTGGTTGCTGTCAACTCAACTGGCTTCCACAACAGCAGAAGTAAATGTTTTGCATTAATATCAAAACAGTTCTCATGGAAACAAATGTCCATGTCCTTATTTGTTGCCCTCTCCTTTTGGATCAACCTTTAGCAAACTGCTCCATCAACAAGTTTGTTTGACAAACAGAACTCGGCCGCTGTCTGGTTTGGGCCGGGCCGGTTGTTACCGGTCGCAGGCCCGGTGAGCACAAGCCACCTTTTGTGCACGGGCCTTGAACGCCCCATTGATGGTGCTGTTGGCCCGAGGCCTGCATCTCCAAAAAACCTCCCTCCTGTCCTGCTACTGCTACAGGAAGCTTCTGGGTCAACACAAATACTCGCAGAGTTTAAAAGACACTGCTTGGAATCCATTTCTGCTAAATCAAAAGTACTCGCCCGCCACTTAGAGTGGATAGAAAAAGTATACACATCGCTCTTTAAATGCAGGTTTTTGGGCTGGAAGATTTTAAAGCGCACACCATGGTGAAGTGGTGAGAATTAAAGTCACATTTTGTTTACAACCAATATTGAAGTATGACTGGTTTCAAAGAATACTCTTTTGGGCAACTATGCAAACAACAAAAATCAACTCGTTTTAAAATATATGAGTGACCAAAATTGGTATCTATAATGCCAAATGAGTCTTGATACTGATTTTGCTAACTGAAAGATTAATGAATGTAATGAGCAATTTTCTTTTTCAAACTTAAGGGTACTATTAACTGTAAAAATGTTTTGAAAAATCTGAAAAATTAACTCTTTTTAACCCATTTTAATCCAACAGTGAACATTGATTCAAAAATGAACTTACAACCTTTATCTTTTCATAGATTTGTGGTAATTTCTTTTTTATAAACAAAAAAACAAACAAAACAAAAACATCATTATTAAAATTTCCAAACATTTAAAACAGAAATACCCACTGGTTACGGACCAAAGTAACACTCTAAGGTGGATTTTTTTTATCTCAAGGTATTTAACTCATTGCATATGGTGATCATTTAAACTTAAAATGAATAAATCAATGGAAGTTTGCATTTTGGAAAACAACACAATTATTTAAGTTGTGATGATAAAAAGTATTTTTTTTATTGAAACTATCCATGAGTAATGAAAAGTAGAAATAATTCAAAGTTAAAAAAAAAAAAAACTTCCAACACAAATAGAAACAAATTGGTAAGAATGACAAAAATATAAATTACAAAAAGTGTCGCCTGAGTATATGGAGGAATTTTCTGTATTTATTTTGTTTTAAATATATCTTGTGACCTCACCTACTTTAACTCTTCGGCTGCCATTGACTGCAGGATCAAGAGGTGTTTTTAATTTAAATGTCCCTCTTTTTACTAGCCCCCAGAACACATAATCTCTGACCTGTACTGTGAGAAATAGTACCATTTACCACCGCACACACACAAAATAGTTCAGAGTACCGGTAACAGCATTCAATCGTGTATGCAAATAGGACATACTTTTATGTTTTGAACCTCCTCATCAGCGATAATCACTCCCACTGAAGCTTTTCAGCCAGTCTGGGAGGTTCCTTGGATCGTCGAAGGAAGGAAAAAACAACATGTCAGGAGCCCACCTGACGCCCAAACGGACAAAATGCTACCTCTCTACAAAAAAATCCTTATACCGCCACCCCCGAGCCGTTGGGGGCACAAAGAAGACCTTCATTGGCTACTCCAACGCACCAATGGTAATCAGGCTTTCTATCGTTTCAACTTTTTTTCTGTTTTGCAGGGACCGTGGCCGAGCCAGCCACGGACAGCCAGGATGCCATGTCAGGAGAGACCCCCGCCGATGTGGCCCCTACCACCACCAAGGAACTCCTTCATCATATGACTGAGCAGGCTTTCACTTTTGACTACGAGGATGCCACGCAAGGCCTCATCCTAGATGAGGAGGAAGGTCATAATCTCTCTTTACACTAATATAGGCCTGGAGCCTATCCCAGTTTAATTCAGGCAAAAGGGGACTACCTTAAACTGGTCGCCAGTCAGTCAGTCGTAGGGCACATAGAGACAGACAATCATTCACAATAACACCGTCACCAAGTGGGACCCGATCCTACGATGCCCGTGCCATAGATAGATAGGGCAAAGAACCACTACATTATCTTCAATATAAATGTAATTATCTAAAACACGTGACCGGACATTTCGTCGACGGACACTTCGTCCCCGGACGTTTCGTCGAACGGACGCTTCGTCGCCGGACAGATCGTCGAACAGACATTTCGTCGAACAGACATTTCGTCGAACAGACATTTCGTTGAACAGACATTTCGTCGCCGGACAATTCGTCGCCGGATTCGCTCGCTCTCAAAATTATAATCATGAGTTTTTACTGTTGAAAACGATCAACCAGGTAATCTCTCGCTCTCAAAATTATACTCATGAGTTTTTACTTCAGATTGTTTAAAGGAACTTTTACATTAAAATAAAAGGCAATAAATAAAACTATTTTATTAAAAATTATGTGCAATGGCTTGTAGGTACTGTTTGCATAGTCATCCGTGAGAGATGATAATCGAAATACATCCAATCCAAACATCCCCAACATGCGATCGTTAATAAATTAAACATTTTAGCATGTCACATATACACACAGTTTACATGAAATTACAATTATTATACTAATAGTCTCGATAAAAATTATGTGCAATGGCTTGTAGGTACTGTTTGCATAGTCATCCGTGAGATAATCGAATGTGTTTGACGAACTGTCCGGCGACAAAGCGTCCGTTCGACAAAATGTCCGGGGACGAAGTGTCAGTCGACGAAATGTCCGGGTACCCTAAAACAAAATAGCCGCGTGATGCTGTTAAGTAAGGTTCACTTGCCTGAATTCGGCGCAGGCAGGCGGTGGCTCGATTCCCGCTGGTGGCAGTATGATTGTGAGTACGATTGGTTGTTTGTCTCTCTGCGTGCCCTGCCGCTGACTGGCGACCAGTCTAGGTTGCCTTTCACCTGAAGTCAGCTGGGATAGGCTCCGGCAAGCCCCGCAATCCTTAGGAGGATGCTCGGCATGGAAGATGAAGCAAAATAGTGTTAAAGGTGAGAAATGCAAGAAAATGTAGGATGAAATTAAGCTTCTTGTGTGGGCCTTATTGGGATGATTTTAACCATTTGCTGCAGGCTAGTAAAAACTGGGCAGTGGGCCTTAATTTGGACATCTTTTGATTGACTGGATAGGGCGACACTCGTTTAGTAAATCTGAATGCAAGTTTCCTTAATCCAATTTGAACAGTTTGTGTCTTTGTGTAGGGGTTCTCGGACCAGGAGCTATCACAGCCATTGTCATCGCAGTCTTTCTGGGAGCTTCTGTCGTCCTGGCGCTCATTGTCATAATGCTCAGGAAGTTCACGGCCTCCTAGAATGGGTTTGGAAGCCTGAGTGGGTGTGTCTTATAAGTATGTTTTGGTGTGTCCTGGGTTGTGTGTTGAAGCTGTGGCGGGTCCCCTGATGGAGTGTTTTTTTTTAAAGGAGAAATCTATTTTGCTTGAAATTTTTAAGAATGTCTGTGACATGCTTTCCACAAAATGCCAAGGTTAAAAAATATGAAAACCAGATGAGCTCAATTGCCACATTGGTTAACATTAAATTTGATGAAAAATACCTAGTTACAGTTCAGTACATAGTTTATTACCCATACATATCACAATCAACTGAGACCGATGAACCCAAAAAGTTCTTTTCTAACCGGATACAAATTTTGACAAACCAATAATTTTCTAATCTGATGAAAATGACACTCACCACAATGGGAAGATCAGTGATTTCTACAGTCAAGTAATCTTAATATTCACGTGGTTAATAACTTCCGTCAGACTTTGGTACCATCTGTCACTCTATATACGTACAGTCCATAGCCGTTGGTAAACTACAAATGTACAAAATCAAGATATCATAGACAACACTAATATGGAAATTCATATATTGCTTGTCAAGTTTTTACTATACACTTCTCTAAACTACATGAGGTATTTTAAACATTGTATTCATAAAACAGAAGCTGCACATTCTAATAAAATTGTTCAATAAATGTTGCTCTTCGTTGTTTAAATAAAATTTGCCACTCTCACCTGGGTTCCTAGTTGGCAGCCAATCGCAAGGCACATAACCATTCAGACTTTTTAAATACAAGAACATGTTTTTGCAGTGTGGGAGGAAAATGCACTACCCACAAATCCCACCATAAGAACAACTAAACTCCAACGTGTGAAAAATGTGCCAACTACTCCTCCACCAAGTTGTAAACCATGCACACTTGAACAGAATATCACCGAAAAAGAGAAAAAGTGAAATTTAACAAGTGCAGAAGAAAGGCCCACATCCAAGAATCCTTAGCTCGGAAAAGCGGCACAGTACCAACCGGGGTGAACTTAAGAGCAGATGACTGTTTCCATCAGGTAAGGGCTCTCAAAGTGGTGGATGATGCGGCAATCTTCTCTGCTTCGCCTCTTGCCTGAAATCGAGAACACCACATCTTTAGTTGCAGTGAAGCCAAAACAATTATTCATCTTCAAAAACAACAAGCCAGTCTATATTTGCACACGAGTGAAAGCAAGCGAGTTGCATCACTTTCGATAAGCCGTCATGCCAATCAACAGCCAAGAAAGAGACACTCATCACTCATGCCATCCTCCACACTTGAGTGGACGCATTTTCACTAGCGGTGAGTCACGGTGCGCTCCCGAGCTTTGCCCACCCACAAGCAAACACACTCACTCAACAGGAAGTCCAGATATGGTCATACTGACGCCATATCGGATTCCCTGTGACTAAGAGTGTTTGATTTTTCATAATACTTCAACAGATATTGTTCACAGAATTACATCTGTTGGGAGTTTTACTTTTTTACCATCATATATTCCACATCTAAAAATTTGGGATATTATACATAATGAAAATAACTGGGAATTCAAGTAGGAGTATAAAAATATTCTTATTAATGGAATACACGCGCTAGTAAAAACTTTCCTTTTACACACAACCTCATGATTGTTTTTGGCTATTTTTTTTAATCTGGTAAATTAAAATCATGACTGACAAAAAATAAGTGCATATCTATTGTTTTAGACAAGGAAATCTAAATAAATTGTCATTGTTTTAAATTAGGAAGATCTCAATATATTTGACATGTCACCTATGCAGAATTTTGTATACTTGAATTCTTTAGTAGAATTGATTTTTTTTTATTGGGCCACAGCAAATAATGAAAATATGTATAATTTAATATGGCCAGCACAGAAAATCATCTAAATGACTTTACTTTAACTCATTCTCTGCCATTGACAGTTCCAAACATCAAATCCATTTGAACTGTGAAGGCAGGGTTTGAGTGATCACATTTCACTGGTATTGAGAGTAAAAAACGTCCAATCCAATTTGACTGGGTTCCGTCAATGACAGCCAATGAGTTAATACTTGAAAATGAATATATTTTTTAAAACCAGATTATTTTGGGGTAAAAATTCAAGCAGTGCCGGCACACGCCTGTCGCCGTTATAAGAAATTATGCACTCACGAGAAGCACGAGAAGACTTTCGGCGTTTCGCCAAAAGATAGGTGTCCTTGTTGTGGCACATCTCATCCATGATTGGGCTCCCGAGGTTCTTGGTACGGCCGGTCACCACCAACTCCTCCCTGATCATGTAATTATGTGGAAAGTACATCCCTTTCTGCAAGAAAACCATCAAGTAAAAATCTGCTAACTGGCAACTAGACAATCACATCACAAATTGACTTGAGGTTGTGGTCTCACCTCAACTTTACTGAGAAGATCCAGAAGGTTTTCAGGGGCCGGCACGTGCGCTGTGTCCAGCTCGGAGATGTAACAATTGTCCAACTCTTTGTCCCAATAAGCCGTCAGGTTCTGCGTGTGCACAATATACGTTTGATTATAAGCCCAATCACAAGGGGACGCGAGACTACTGACCTTTCTGAAGTCGTGGACAATGTCAGCGGCGTCACCTTTTCCGAAATTGGGCACAGGCACACTGATGAACTGTCCACGTTGTTCTAGTAAAATGCGCACTGCCTCCGAAAACTCCATTCTGTCGCTGGTGAAGCCATCGCTGTAAATCACGTTGCAGTGGAACAGCGTCCCGCCTTCCAGAAGCTGCAAAAGTCACGCAGGTAACAATTAGAGTTCATACGGCAGTTGACGACTAGGTGGCGGCCATATTAAAGCAAGCACCTTGCCCTGCAAAAGCAATGAAGAGATTACATTTAAGATAATTAGCTTGTCTTGCTCTTCAGGTTTTGACTTTGAGATGAGTCGTGATTAGCTTCTATAATGCTCTAAAAGTGGTACTCGGACGTTTCGTCGAAAGACGTTTGGTCCCCGGACGTTGGGTCCCAGGACGTTTGGTCGACCGGACGTTTGGTCGACCGGACGATTGGTAGAACGGACGATTGGTAGAACGGACGTTACTGTTGAAACCAGCTCTCAAAATTATAATCATTAGAGAGAGTGAGTTTAATATCTAAATATCTAATATCAAAATATCAACAGTAAACCGTCATAATTTGACAGCGAGCGAACCTGGTTCTACCAAACGTCCGTTCTACCAAACGTCCGGTCGACCAAACGTCCGGTCGACCAAACGTCCGGTCGACCAAACGTCCGGTCGACCAAACGTCCGGTCGACCAAACGTCCGGTCGACCAAACGTCCGGTCGACCAAACGTCCGGTCGACCAAACGTCCGGTCGACCAAACGTCCGGTCGACCAAACGTCCGGTCGACCAAACGTCCGGTCGACCAAACGTCCGGTCGACCAAACGTCCGGTCGACCAAACGTCCGGTCGACCAAACGTCCGGTCGACCAAACGTCCGGTCGACCAAACGTCCGGTCGACCAAACGTCCGGTCGACCAAACGTCCGGTCGACCAAACGTCCGGGGACCAAACGTCTTTCGACGAAACGTCCGAGTACCCACTAGTCTATTGCTGTCAATGGCAGCTAATGGAATGTATTCTGCAAGGGTTAAAAACAAACAAACAAAAAAATCATCATGCATCAAAGGGTTAAGTGATGCATACCCTACCCGAGAAATAAAGAAGTATCGGTAGGTCAAGATGGATCCCAGCAGCAATCCAAGAAGAATGACAACCATAGATAGCCCAATCCACAAGTAGCGGAGCATAAAGGGCTTGGACTTGCAGTCATCTATCTTTTGCTGGTCCTGTTCCTGCAGACAAAACAGGCCACGCGTTACGTCGGGTGTTCGCCAGCCAACAGACGTACTCATCACTCCAGATGGCAACCCACTGTTTGCCGCCTTCAGCGTTCTACTGGCGGAAGACAGGAAACGACGTGGGATACCCATTTATTAATAGACAACGTACGCACATTTTTGGCGTCACGCTTGATTGGCAACAGATACCGACTTAAGGGATTTATACTATTTGGTTCATTTGGTCAATTCATTTCAGAATTTTACTGCAATTGCCATTAGTAGTGAAATATATACAACATATTATATTAAAAGTATGGAATTAATTTAGCATTTTAAAAAATGTTCTACTTTTAAAATAACCTGTTGTGACTAACCAGGCCATCGTCATGACCTAAAATGTTGTCATAAAAAAATAAAACATCATCAAGCGTCAAAGCCATTATATAAAAAAAAAAGACATGGCCTTACAAAAATCAATGTCCTTATAAAACAATACCATGACAGCGAAACAAACATCTGCCATTATAAATCAAAGCCATCACAGAGATCACCACTTTGGTTTAAAAAATTTAAAAAATAATCAAAGGAATTATATATTATATAAAAATGTAATATCGCTTGGTGATTGTTGTGGCAAATTTATCACAGTCCAGATAACAGCCTTTTTTTTAACCATAGCTGCTTGCTGCTAATTTTCATCATACATAATTGAATTTTATATTGATTTTTATTCTTATTTTCCCCTTTTATTATGATTAAATAACTTTCTAAACTAGATTTAGTCTACTTGAAAGCAAAAAAACACTAGGAAAATCACTGAGATTGGCAAAAATCACAATACATTTTCCCAATTTTAAAAAAATGTGATTTTCAATTAATAATGCACATTAATTAACATCAATTTCCAAATGACTGGAAATTTAATACCACTCCAAATTATACATTCTATAAGACACAAAATCAACCTTTTGTACTCTTGAAAACGGCAAAAAATATATACAATTTCTTTTTCCCGAATAAATTCCAAGAGGTGTCTCAAAAGTGTCATACTTACGAGTTCCGATATGATGATGCGCTCACTCGTCTCTTTGCAGTCTTTCGCCGCAGACACTGGATGGAAAGTCAGCCTGACCATTTTGCACGATGTCGCTTCGGTTGGCTCACTTGATTACTTATGACTTTGCTCCCTAAATCGCGCTTGAAATTTTATAGCCAGCGACCACCAGTCGTGACGTCTATTGTGACGAGCGCGTCGCAAATGTGTGGGTATCCAAAAAGGAGCCGCCCCATCGTAATCAAATAAGAGCACGCGGTCGCGTCATTTCCTGTCAAACGGCGTTTAAAGCAATCTTGACGGCTTCGGACGACTCCGCATAAAAGCTACCAAGGGATTCGTAACGACTAAACGTGATGGTCGCTGTCGTTGACTTCCATCGTAAGACGTCCTGCTTTTATTCTGAAGGCATCAGCCACATATGGTGGTGTTCCGTGTTTTTTTGCGTACTACTACCACCACGCGTGGGTGACGTCATCATCCGGAAGCGCAACTTTGTGTAACTTTGCTGCAAGTGCGCCAGTTTGGCATCGTTCACTTGCTTGGCATGAAAATGAACAAAAGCGTAACCACCATCATGTTTGACCATCAAGAACATGACAGTCCATATAAGGCAAAATAAGCAATGAATAGGTTTAATAAATCTAATGGTCAACATCTTGAGGCCTAAATTTACATTTAGCTCTTCCAATGCAATGCCCAATCATGGGGTAACAAATCGGCCTCCTACTGTCAACTGAATGAGTTTATTACTTGTAGACGTCCAACCCATTTTAACTAGGAGGGTGGTCCTTTGTTCATTTGCTGCTAGGCCTCCCACTTCAAATGAATTGGACATCTATCATGGTTAATGGCAGCCATAGGGTTAACAAATATACATAAAGCATTGGGGAAATACATGAGAAAATAAGAAAACGGATATCAATTTCTAGACAATGACATTGGGAAAATACATCTTAAAATGAAAAAATCCCCCCCAAATAAAATAATGCCAAAGATTTTTTACATACAATTTCTTAGTATCAGGTCACATTTTTTTTAACTACTTGACTTGAGTCTACTGTTTTTGGTAATTATCCACACTCTCAGCACATTCCTCCTAACAAAACTGGGATAACTGAGTCAGGTTTATCAGTTGACATTATCACACAATTTAACATATTAGCGTATTTTCCGCACTATAAGGCACACAGAATATAAGGCGCATCTTTAATGAATAAAATTTGTTTCGTTTTTATTTATGAGGTGCATCGGATTATAAGGCACAGCAGTAGTAGTGGTGGTGGTAGTAGGGAATCATGTTATACATCCACTAGGTGGAGCTGTAGTAGTAGTGTTTAGTTGTCTTATACATCAACTAGAATCTAGTTACTAGATGGGGCTGTGGTAAAGGGAATTTCATACAATGATTAACCAATATTGATCCATATATGTGTTTATACCCCTTATAGTGCTGAAAATATGGCAAATAATTTGGGTAATCCTGACTGATCTGTTATAAGAGGGGTTTAGTCTGATTTTACTTCAGACAGTAAGACAAAAAGGGGTTTTTATATAGCCAGCAGGCATCTTAAGGGTAGCTGATGTAACATTTCAAGTAAGCGTATGTTAACATTTCCGTTTAACACAAGTTGTTTTTTCTTGTTTAACAGAGTTAACTCAGTAAGAAGTAAAAAATCCTCTAAATTTCTATTTCTGCCGAAAAATTGAAAATTTGAGTTGTGCCTACTTAAAACCCTACATTAGCACAATTTTTGGGAAGTTGTATTTTGTACATAGTGGCCCGGCAGGGAGTGGTTAGATCCCTGGTGGGTTCTCACTGGGTGGAGTTTACATGTTCTCCCTGGGGTTGTGTGGGGTTTCTCCGTGTTCTCCGGTTTCCTCCCACATTCAAAAAACATGCAGGGTAGGCCGGTTAAACACTCTAAAAATCTAAATTGCCCCTATGTATGATTGCTTCTCCGTCTTGTGGCCTGCGATTGGCTGGCCACTAATTCAGGGTGTCCCCTGCCTAGTTCCCCGTGTGTGGTTGATTGGTCACCGGTCTTTTGGTCGCCGGTCTTTTGGTCACGGTCTTTTGGTCGCCCCGACCGCGACAACGGGCGACCAAAAGACCGGCGACCAAAAGATCGGTGACAAAACAAGGTAAAACAACACGGTCTACGCATCAATAACGACGTGTGAGTGTATAAGAGTTTGTATGTACATGCGTTGTCCCTTTAAGAAGCTACGTCCGTCAGGGTCTTAACAAGTTCTCCAACAAAAAAACTATAAAAGTCCGGGAAATTTTGAGCTTTTCTTTAGCCTAATAATTACTAGGGCATTAAGTATGACTAAATAGTAATTCACAATTTGTATTTAGGGAATTTGAGCAACAATTTAAATGGTAATTATCTTACCTTCGGGCGACCAAAAGACCGGCGACCAATCGACCGTGTACCCTAGTTCCCATAGTTGGCTAGGATAGCCTCCAGCACCCCCTGCAACCTTTGTGAAGATAAGCAGTATGGAAAAAGATTGAATGAATGTATTTTTTTTACAGAGAACTAAATTTGTTGTCAGGTTTAAATTATTACAGTAGTACAACAACTTTTCTGACACACTTCATACGGTGTATTTCATAGCTCATTCAATGCCATTGACAGCAATAAACGTTCAATCCATTTGGACCGGGAGGGTTGACAGCAATCGCTGTCCGAATGTAGTGGACGTCTATCTCGTCAATGGGATTTAATTAATGGGTGTCACCCCAAAATTCCACAACTTTTTTTTGTTAGTAGGCTATGTGGGTTAAGTTGGGGCCACGCCAGAAAGGAGCACAAACACCCTTCCATGCCCCCCTCAATTCATATGCAAATCAAGCGTCATATATATACCCATGTCTCCCCCTCCCGTACCAGCACTAACTAGAAGCCATCTGTCTTCTCATTGAGGAACCCCAACGTCTTTTTGGGGGTCCAACGAACGACACTTTTTGGGGGGTTCTCGTCTATTATTGTGACAGGAATGGCCCCCGCTCGCAAGCACACATTGACTCACCGTTGCATCAGAGGACTCAAGTCTGACAGAAAGGTAATATGAAATGACGTGCGCAAGGTGGAGATGAACGTCTACTTTTATTTTTAACGTGTTTTAGGGTATTTATCATAATTATGTGCTTCAAGATGAGAAAACCTCTGGTGGAAAAGAAACGACGAGCACGTATCAACGACAGCTTACACGAACTCAGGGCTCTCATGGTGGATACAGAGGTGAACGCAAACAAAACAAGAATTAATTCATATTAATAGTCCTTTCAATGGCTTTTTAACCGGATCAAAACGAGCGAAAAGTGGCTAATATGTGCGAATGTACTCCGTCGTAGCTTCAATCAAAGATGGAGAACGCCGAAGTACTGGAGATGACGGTCAGACGGGTTGAGAGCATACTGCAAAACCGGATTCAAGGTATATATTTGAAAATAATAAACTAAACACGTAGTGATGTATGAATCGATTTTTTTTGCGGCTGTTATAGTTTTGTTGCAAGAAAAGCGGCGTGGTAATGCCAGGTTGTGTTCGAGTTTGCCACACTTGCGGTTAGTAGCCAGCTGCCAAAAATGCCCCAAATGCTGCATTCGCGTAAACTTGGAAATCGGAGGACTTCTTTTAGTCGGGCATGACGTTGGACATAATGGAACCAGCTCTGTAGACTTTTGAGTTAACGTTCTTGCGTGATAATTCTTATCTAACCACTCTTTTCTTGCTTTGCTCTTCATCTAAAACTTTATTTGATCCAATTTGACTAAAAAAAAGCTCCAAGATGACCATCATTTGGATTAAAAATCATTTTAAGGCAACTTTCTCACAATGGGGCCTTTAATGATGATCAAACTCAAATTGATGAAAGCTAAAGTATAAAAAAAACAATCCACTGATATGCAAGTTCAATATGGGCTTTTTTTCCTTTTCAACCTGTATAAGTTACCTTTAAGACATTCTGCCAAGCCGCTTGTCATAATTTGAAAACCCCTTAATTCTACGATAAGAACATAAGTCATCATGGTGCAAATCTGAGAAGCTCTCCATCACTCAATTCTGTTTGTGTCAATCACAGAGATCCACCAGGAGGCGAGCGAGCGTTTTGCGGCCGGTTACATCCAGTGCATGCACGATGTGCACACATTCGTGTTAGGCTACCCCGAGATGGACCCCAAAGTAGGAGCTGAGCTGCTCCACCATCTTCTGGAAAGCATGCCCCTCCACGGCCAGGAACGCCTCCGGACCACCCCGTCGGACACAGACCCTTGCAGGCGTCCTCGGTCCCCGCCCCTGGCCTCCTTGGTATCCCCGGCCACCTCCTCCTGCGTGTCCGCCGACGAATTCATCTCGGACCTGGACGATACCGACTGGGAGCAAAGTCAGGCGTCGTCTAGCGAGGAATCGGAACAAAGTCAGGGGTCCTCTTCGGAGGAATCGGAGTTGCAGGACGGGTCACTGGGTTTCGGGTCCCCCACATCAGTTTGGAGGCCCTGGTAGACACAGGTGTTACTAGGAATTTGTTAGAAAGCTGTAAAGCACGTGTCAAACTTATTTTGGTGGGCGACCAAAAGCATGTCCAGCAGAGAAAATTATATGAAATACTTTCATTGTATTGTTATCGTTCAGAATAGTCAATACTTATGCAAACTACCTAAACTATGCTTACATTAAGAACAACAGAAATTAGACACTAAATGATTAATCAATGGTGAAAAGGGTGATCCAATAATTTGATTCTCGACAAGTTATCAGTGGATTGATTAATTTTTGCACTTTTATTCTTATATTATATCATAACACCGAATATATTGAAGGAGTGTTATTATTCAATTCGTGTTAAAGATGTGATCTGATTTATATCAAAATGCATTTAAGAACTGCAACGAGTAGGAAAATCAAAGTTAAGGTTATGCATTTAACCATGTTAGTTTAAGATAAATGCTTCAATCTTTCTCCAAAGATGTTTTGATTTTTAATACCACTTTGAAAGCAATTTTCCATGCCGCTAATCCTTGCCCAAAAGTCTGAAACCGAACCCTCCAAAATATATCAAAGCACTGCTGCTGTCTGGTACTAAAAGAAAAATGAACAATCATAAATTGCGCACCTGGAGTTTGACACCTGGGTTTTACAGCAATGTCTATTTTATGAAAATTAATTCTTTTAACATGCAAATCACTTATGTGTCAGGTCTCATTTTTAGAAGTGTACCAGCCTTATTTGTTTATATTTACTTGTTAAACAGGAGTTATGTAGAGCTGTATTTTCCCAACTTTGTAAACTAAGGCAACCGACTGTATGTTTTGATAAAAACAGCAAAGTCAAAGCACCAAATTATGCTTAACTACACAAGCATTTAATCGTACACGTTGCCATCCAAAAATACACTATCACACCAAGTGTTTGGGAATCACTGCTATAAGAAAATAGAAGCACATTTTCAAATCTGTAAATTATTTGTTGTGGTTTTAATGTATTTATAAGCCTCAAATGACAATGCAGAACTTTTTCAATAAACAGCTTTGTGACAAATTTTGGAAAAAAATTCACTGACGATCCTTGTTTGACAATCTGTTATTAAATAAATGAGCTATTTTATTAGTCCATTAATCATTTAGATGTATTGTTGAATTAAAGAAGTGATTTTTTTGCTTCTTAACATATTGTATATTTTTCCTTTCTTAATAAAATGA
The DNA here is from genome assembly GCF_051989625.1 of Stigmatopora argus. Taxonomy (NCBI): domain Eukaryota; kingdom Metazoa; phylum Chordata; class Actinopteri; order Syngnathiformes; family Syngnathidae; genus Stigmatopora; species Stigmatopora argus. The sequence goes on from NC_135398.1 coordinate 11,150,494, forward strand.
AAAAAGGTAAACAAAGCAAAAATATTTTTCACTTTTTTTAATACATATTTGCTTTCAATAAAGGGGGAAACGTAAATATTCTCTTTTCATTGTTAAGTCGGTCAATTCAGAAATAAAAAAAATAAAACAAAAGTATACTTTTACTTAAGAAAAAAATGTTTCTTTTGCATTTAATAAAAAAGGACAAACAGTCAATAATCTATAAATTCTGTAGTTTGTGATTTTTCATTATGGACGACTCTTAACTTGATTTTATATTAGAAACTAAGTCAGTGCACATGATTGACTTTTTCAGACCGCACAAAATAATTTTATTTAATAATTACTGACATTCTACACCAAAAGTCTCAAACTTAAACTTAAGCCAAAGTCTTTTCGGTTTTACATCTTTGGTGTAGAATGTCAGTAATTCAGATATGGAAGATATATGATGAATCACTTCTCTGAATGCTGTTTTTTCAAGCTGCCATATCATTTGCATAATTAAAGTTGAAACACTAACTCAATCCACGTTACAGCAAGCACGAAAGCTCATGTTAATTGAGTCTCAAAAGAGGGGGGCCCCTCCTGTGGGTCCACAGTCTTCCTCTCTTCTGTCCTGACTCCTGTGTCCGCATAAGAAATGATGCCGATGCACTTTTTAATGACGTGTCTGCCCTGTGATGTGCACGCAAGGTGTTGACTTTGACGCTGTAACACTTGCGAGTGAGGAAATAGTAAAGATGTTTAGAGAATGATTGAACATTTTCCTGAGGGTACTTTTCAAGGAATTTAGCCTTACATGCCATTCCATCAGAGTTAGAATAGAAAAGAATAGTACTTTATTCATCCCCCCTTGATTGGTTTAAAGAAAAATGCTTACTCCTGGTATACACATTTGTTTTCTGTAGCACTTATCCTCAGAATAGTCTCGCAGGGGGTGATGGAGTCTATCCCAGTCAACAGGAAGGTTGGGGCACACTGAATTAGTGGCCAGCCAATTGAGTTTTAATACATTGTTAATGAAAAAATGAATGAAACTTTATAATATTGTTAATTTGGCGGCCAGCCGGGCGAGTGGTTGAGCACATGTGTCAAAGTGGCGGCCCGGGGGCCAGATCTGGCCCGCCGCATCATTTTGTGTGGCCCGGGAAAGTAAATCATGAGTGCCGACTTTCTATTTTACGATCAAATTAAAATGAAGAGTAGAGATGTATATTACATGTCCTGATTTTCCCCCTTTTAAATCAATAATTGTATTTTTTTATCATTTTTTTCTGTTTTTAGTTCAAAAATCATTTTGTAAAATCTAAAAATATATTTTAAAAAAGCTAAAATAAACAGTTTTAGATCTATAAAAAAACTGAATATTCAGTGCTTTTAATCCAGTTCTTTTAATCCATTTATGAAAAAATCTAAATATTATATCTAAAATGGTCCGGCCCACGTGAAATCAAGTTGACGTTAAAGCGGCCTGCGAACCAACCCGAGTCTGACACCCCTGTGTAAGAGCGTAGGTCTCACAGTCAAAGTCAACTGGAGTTGAGGGTTTGATCTCAGGTGGGTCCTCACTGTGTGGAGTTTGCACGTAGCCTGCGTAGGTTTTCTCTGGGTTCTCCGGTTTCCTCCCACATCCCAAAAACATGCAGGGTAGGCTGATTGAGGACTCTTAATTTTTCCTAGGTATGTGTGAGAGTGAATGGTTGTCTGTCTCCTTGTGCCCTGCGATTGGCTGGCGAACCAATTCCAGGTGTCCCATAGTTGCCTTAAAAAGGTTCCAGCTCCCCCCGAGACCCTTATGAGGATAAGCAGTTCAGAAAATGAATGAATGAATGTTGTCAATTTGAACATTCATGGTGGCCCCATAACAGTAAATCCAAAAGAAGCACTATAATAACTATAAGCCCTGAATCTAAAAGACAAATCCAGATCAAATAGGAATCCCGTCAGTGACTTTTCAGTACTTTGACTAGTTTGGAAAATGGGTGGCTTCAAACAAAAGGTGTTGGTTAACGCATTTATATGTAAATTCCATTAAATAACAGCTGCGAACAGAAGCTTTGTCTTAGATTCCCCTTTTGATCTGAAACCCAAATAACAAAGGACTTGACCTTGTCGCTCAAATTTTCTTGGAAGGGACTGTATGCCGAATACGTATATGATCTTTTTCAAAGCCTTAACTAATGAAAGGATCACCAAGTGACCACAGTTGGCTTTGCTCAAAGGATGCAAATGGTGGTCCGTCGGCAGGGGGGCGGCTGCCCAGCATTCACACCTCATCTTAAGGTGTAAAGATGAAAATGACAAGGCTTTGATCAAAAATGGCGAGTCTGCAGGTCTACAAGTCATTTGAATGAAGGACACACAAGGGCTTTTCTTCTCGGGATTCTTACATGACAGTGGCACATATTGTGGGTGAATTGACTTTTTGTGCTATTTCTTAACACTTTCTCGGACAGTGGATAGCTATTCAAAAGCGGATGTTTAAAATTTTAACCCTTTATAAAGCAAATGGAATATTTTTGGTCTTTTTTCCTATATTAAAAATGATTTAGTTTTTACGTTGAATTTGTTATTGTATTTTTCTTAAATATAATATGATAAAAAATTATAAAAACGGAATAAAAACAGAATGACACACTGGTTACATCCCAGACTAACACTTTAAAGTATTTTTTTCCATAGTATTTAATTCCTTGCATGCCATTGATGGCGTCAGATATTAAGTTTGTTTAAACTGGGAGAACTGGCTGTGAATGGTCATGTTTCAGTCCCATTGACAACACGAGACGCCCAATCCATTTTGACAAGGTTTGGATTGGACGACTAGTGTCTTTAAGGGCAGCCAATGGGTGAACTGAGGTTGTCACTTTTGGACAAAAATTAAATGTTGCCATGGTTTTTATCCATCAGGCAAAAATAAATAAATAAATGAAACAGTGTATGTAGTCTGGACACTCATGCGTGCATTCCTCTTTAAAAATAGACCAGTAAAATGATCACGTTTGCCCATTTTTCAGGTCAGAGTAGTAACTCATTGTATTTTTTAACACATTTTTGTGTTCTTGTTTCCTAAAATGGGAATGCGTCAATGTATTTTTCCTCTCCTAAATTAACATTTTAAAGCACTTTGAAATATTCCAAATCCTAAATTTAGCCCGTATTTAAGCTTTAACAACTATTGACGCCAATCGATTAGGGGCTGCTCAAAGACGACCCAACCTTTGACTCAAGTCAACTAACTCCACATTAAACACACTACTTTCTCTCCTAAGTGATCATATTTAACTCCTCATTCTGCAACATGCATGTGTCAGATTTCAACTAATACAACAAGCTCATCACAGTGGCAACAAAGGTCAAAGGGCACATTTTAAAATGAAAGGATTCCTGCATTAATGAATTAGGACGGTGTTTGAAAAAAGCCGAGGCCAGCTTCAAAGTGGAGGAAGGGCTGGGTCGTCTCCTTAAGACCTTTATTTAGTGCAATAAACCTAATAAAGTAATAAATAAACTACTCAAAGTGGTGGCCCGGGGGCCAGATCCGCCGCATCATTTTGTGTGGCCCGGGAAAGTAAATCATCAGTGCCGACGTTCTGTTTTAGGATCAAATTAAAATGAAGAGTATAGATGTATATTAAATTTCCTGATTTTCCCCTTTTAAATCAATAATTGTAATTTTTTAATAATTTTTTTCCGTGTTTTTAGTTCAAAAATCATTTTGTAAAATCTAAAAATATATTAAAAAAGCTAAAATAAACATTGTTTTAGATCTATAAAAAAACTGAATATTCAGGGATGGTAATCCATTTATTTAAAAAAAATCTAAATATTATATCTAAAATGGTCCGGCCCACGTGAAATTAAGTTGACGTTAAAGCGGGCCGCGAACCAACCCGAGTCTGACACCCTTGCTATAAAGTGTTACTCACCTTGGAAAACTGGTAGAAGTCTGACCTCCATCTTTTACACAGCAACATAGCAACATTCCTAATAAAAGATTAGTAGTCAACGCAGAGGACAGCTGTGCAAAAGTTGACACGTGTTCTTTTTTTCCATGTTAATGATAACTTTCCTCTAATTATTTTTCAGAGTGAATATTTAGATTTATCTTAAGGACTTAATTGTAGTAGATTTAATAGACTTTGTCATGTAATGAAAAACGAGTGGGAAGAAAAGAAGGAAATATCTTACAAATACGCACACCGACGAGAGGACGACTTGCTGATGAGTTGATCATTTGATTCAGGTGTGGTAGAGGAGGGAGATATGGAAAACCGGATAGGGGCTCTCGAGGACCGGACTCTGCCACCCCTGGTTTAATAAATACATAGGCAGGGGATCACATGAAGGAAGCAGCAAAGGAAATAAACAGCAAGTGGAACACATTCATAAACACACGGACAGCACACACAAGGAAAAACACACCCATCCACCCCAAAAAAACGACAAAATGTACCACTTTTAGGGGAGTAGATTAAAGAGTGTATGCTACTTATAGGGAGAACTTAAACTTAAAAGGAGTATTTGAGTATATGAAGGAGTGGCCAGGCAATGTATTACTTTTATGGGCCTATTCATAATGCTTTAAAGGTTAACTTTCATTGTTTTTATAAAGTTTGATGTCACTTTATTGGCCTTGCATATCAAATTAGGTTGAAAATGCTCAGTGTCCCTTTTCAAGTTAATTCAGTCGGTCCTAGCACTAAATTTATTAATTCCTATTGAAGACTGACATATTTTAACCATATTTGTATTATTAGAGCTCTGTATAGATCAATTTGTCAGAAATAAATCATCTGTGGATTAACCCGTTAAACCCTGCTCTGTCTCCTACGATGCTGAACACGCTCCATTGTTAGACAAGATAAGACAGTTTTAGGCGTTGGAGTCAGATGCTAAAACTTAAAGTCTAACACTATTTATGTGTGGTTCTGAGTATACCTCTCAAGGAATAACATTTAAATATATGAATCGTTTCTGTCTCTTTCTGTCAAAAAGTTTCCCGACCCCTGGCATAATTATAACTATAATAATGTTAAATGTGTTACATCAAGTGTTAGCTGTGATGATACACAGTAATATGGTGGCATCAACAAGGCCCTAGCAATTTGGCCTTTTTTACATAAATTAAATAAATTCACATTAAACCATTTAGGAAAAAATACATTTTTTAAGGCAGATTAAAAAACTCCACCAGTGGACTGTTCTCCCAAAACAGATTTAAAGACAGTGAAGCTAAGATTCAGCAATTCACTCTCTTTATTTCACATTATTTACAATCACAGTGGAAAACCAGAAAATAATAGATACAACAGGGCACGTATAGTTGTCCTTCTGTTTTCTCATCCGATATCGTTCATAAAAGTGCCTTGTGCATTCTTACGAGTATTTGGCAAAGTGTCGGAATGCCAAATCACTCAAGTGTGATTTTGCCGTCCAAAACTGCTGCGCAGTGCCTCATTTTGACCAAGTCGATTTCCCTTTCTTCCTCCTCTTCAGTGCTTGACAAAAATCCAACGTACATAAGAAGCTGCACTTAAAGGAAAGTATTAAAAAAAAAAAAAAACGAGGGAAAAAAACACTACTTTGAGCAACTGTCTTTGATATGAAGGACTCTTCTCCTCTAAATAAATAGAAATGCCATATGAAATTTTTAAGGGACAGCCAGAAAGAAGACACTTATTTTTGGAATGCAAAGCCATAGAAAAGAGCTGGCCAGTCAAATGTTAGAAAGTCCTCCTCCTTTTCTTTTTTTCTTCTTTAACTGTCTGCTGCCGGTCGGAGGTTGAGCACGTGCCGGGGTGTCAAACGGGGGGACGTGCTCCTCTCTGGAGTTCCTCTGGCATTTCGCCTCCAGTGTCGGACCCTGCTCCGTCGGTTCCAAGTCAGCGGGCATTGCATGGATGGCACCGTCGCAACACGAGCACACCTGGACGACGACAACGGGTTATTCCCTTATACATATACATATTCCCTTAAAGCAGGGGTCTCAAACCGATTCCGCAAAGGGCTGCAGTGGGTCAAATCAAAATAAAATAAAAACAGCACCAAACTGGAGAGCAAAGAGCCGCTGCACCCGTGCGCGCCGCCATCTTGGATCCTTTCCGGTCTTTGTTTCAACCGATCCAATGTCGACAGTTTAACCAATGCAATCAACTGATTACACTAGCAAAAGGTGTCCGCTTGTTTGGTTTGAATGAAAACCTGCACCTTCTGCGGCCCTTTGAGGAACGGTTTGAGACCGCGGTCTTAAAGCGTTTGTACCTTGACATCGAGTACTTTAGGCAGGCACCCCTTCTTGATCCAAGGGTGCACTTGCATAAGCTCCTTCTTCTGCTCCTCCGTAAAGATGGGCTGTTTTGTCTGCAGCAGGCTCAGCCTCTTGCGGTCCTCTTGCAGAACGTCCTGGATGTCGCTGCGGACAAAAAAAGTCGCATATTTCACACATCTCGTAAGTAGACAACATCTGGCATCCTTCTGCCAAGTAATTGTAATTTGAGTTAACTTTCACCATAGGGCACAGTTGTACGTCTCGCTTTAGGCACTCACCGTGATGGCAGCTGATAGTTCATCATGACTTTGTCATCCGTTTTGGCCATGAGGAGCCACACCGGGTCGTGAAGTACGTATTTGATGAAGCGCTCACTCGGCTCCATCTCGCCGGCGCTGCTCGAGTGACCTTTCACCTTCAGGCTATTCTGCGAGGAGTCCACGCTACCAAAGTATTTGCTGCTGTTGCTCCCTGCCGAGAACATACGAAAAGACATGTATTTTAGATGAGGACCTTTCATATAAGGGACTTGTTATTTATTTGTTTTTTTAAAACGTTTTTATTCCCTCATTCATTATCCGTAACGCTTATCCTCACAGGGGGCAAGGGGGCACAGGAGGGGGGAGGATAGGTGCTGGAGCCTATCCCAGCTAACTACCGGCACCAGGCAGGGGACACCCTGAATCGGTGGCCAGCCAATCGCTGGGCACAAGGAGACGGACAACTATTTACACTCATACCTAGGGTCAATTTAAAAGGGTTCAATCAACGTAGCGGGTGTGTTTTTGACATGTGGGAGGAAATCGGAGTACCCGAAGAAAACATCCAAACTCCACACAGGATGGTCCGAACCTGGGGTTGAACCCTTGGTCTCAGAACTGTGAGGGCGACACACTAACTACTCGACCAACGGGCAGCTTAAACTTTTTTTAATGACATTAATTTAGATTATTAACATCCCACTAAGCAACATAGAGGCATGTTGCATGAAAGCTGGTGAAAAAAGGAAAAAAAATACTATAAAAAAAACGGACAAAGAACCTAAAAAATTACTTGGGTTCCAGAAAAGTTCATAAAACCTACGGGTTATCAACCCACCTGCTCTGCTTCCGGAAACCCCGCTCGACGAAGTGGCGCTGTTGGACGTCCTGCTGTTGGACGTCCTGCTGTTGGACGTCCTGCTGTTGGACGTCCTGCTGTTGGACGTCCTGCTATTGGACGTCCTGCTATTGGACGTCCTGCTATTGGACGTCCTGCTATTGGACGTCCTGCTATTGGACGTCCTGCTATTGGAGCTGGTTCCCGAATACGAGTCCTCCTGCAGGATGATGTCCAGCATGCCGCTGGAGGACGAGTTGTTGTCGCTGTTATTGCCGTCGCCGCGGGAGTTTTCCTGGAGGGAAGCAGAAACAAAGAGTACTTGAAATACAAGAAGTAATCATCACAACTTCATGGACAGATTGGAGGTCACCCAAAATCACTTATTTTGAGGCTAAATGTAAAAAAAATTCCAAGACACTCGGCTGTACTTTGACCACCTGACTGGATTAAACTGGCCGCATATTCCTTTCATGTGCTATTGTAGCTCACTTAAAGTCTGCAATAACTACACTACATTTGCGTCTCTGTCATTCCTCCATAAAGACCCAGTGACATTGTTTTTGCTGTCATCGTCATAGTCGTCACCATCTGCTATTAGAAGTAGAGGCTTCAAACCTTGCGAGCCGACAGAAACCTTAAATAAAGTCAGTGGGTGAAGTCGTGATAGGTTTGTGGCAGAGCTCGGTCCTTAAATATGTACAATTGTGAGTCAGGATAGTTGTTGTGGGATGGGGAGGAGAGAAATAATTCAAGCTTTCATGGACATATGGAACTCAAAAGGAATGGGAGTGGACAAGGATGTAAACTTTTCGGACGATCATCCTACCTCGCTTCTGCAAGCCCTCAGCCTAGAAGAGAACATGCCTTTATCCCAAGACAAATGCTCAGAGAAATGGTTCGTGCCCCCGTAAAACAATGGTCCAGTTGGACCAAGGAGACTGAGAGATGGCTAAAGGGTGTAAGGAATAATACATCATGTGTTAACACCCATTTGGCCAAATCTGGCTTTTTACACACGGCATAGAAACACAGGGTTTGATTTGAAAAGGATTTTGAAATGGAATTCAATGAGGAATCAAATTGCCATTCACTTCTGTGAGAATCACAGAATGGGCTGGCCCAATAATGGGGACTTTCAGTCGGGTACATAGTGACTGTTTAGGCCGAGTGGGTACAGTGTTCCCCCGCTATGCCTTGGAAATCGGGGGGTTTAGGGCACAGGCGTCAAAATCAAGGTCCAGGGAAAAAAATCAGCTCCGCCACGTGATTTTATGTGGCCTACCAGAACCAATACAGTAACGACTTCATACTTTTTGCAAAAATAACACCATGGCAGAGAGATATAAAAATAAAAACTCTCTAAATGAGACATTAGGCTTTAATATGTTTTAACTGCCCTCTGATTTCCCAGTCACAGCTGTCGTGAGTGTCGTGAGGGGGGGGGGATGAGTTTGACAACCCTAGTTTACAGCAGTTGTTTTTCAGGGGTTCTAGAGAACACACTGACACTTTGACTTTAAAACACTTATTCCAGTTACAATGTGTACAATAGGCACAATATGACATGTGCTTTACTGGACAGCTGCCAAAGTGCTCCAATAATTTAAAAATGATTCAACTATGAGAAGTTAATGTCAGATAAAATGGTGTTGGGGCAAAAATATGAAGAAACTAAACTAGTCTACTAATTTCTTGGTGCAATAATAATAACAGAACCATAACCAAAATTTGGTGTTATTTGCTCTGACCACTTTTGCACATACAAATATGAATTTTGTCACTTTTTGCCCCATTTTTGAGTTCTCAAATTCACCAAAGGGCAAAACTAAAAGTAAGTGAGATGTCACTGTATTTTGACAGAGCGTCGATTCTCTAAATTCACTCTTAGGAAACACATAAAATCCATTTTATAAAAATAAACAAATGCTGTGAGCTCATGTAGCTGTTTATAAAGTGCCAAATAGCTTGAAACACGAGATGTTTTGCTTTAGCTTTATGCTGAGATTTCATTTTTTTGAATTGGAAATTGGGTACTTATTAAAATCCCTCATTGTGGCCGACATTAAGGAGGACAATATGCAAATTTTGAACGAACGTAACCTTATCCAGGATAGCTAAACTACACCGCAATGGGAGACATTCTCTTTCCATAACAACATAAAAACTCCAGTGATTTAAAAAAAAAAGGATCCTGCTTGGTCTGGCCTGCTCTCACTAATGTTCCGAGAGGGACGAGCAACTTGCTAACTCCTTTGAATAGATGGTACAATAATCTCATGTTAGATCAACTCTTGACTTGAAATGACAATTCAAGTAGCAGCAGAATCGCGCACAGCTCTATTTGTATTTCCTCATTTGCTTTCCAAATCCATTAACTAGTCTATGAAGGGGAATTACCCAGGAGTGTTTTTTTTCTTTGACACAGGCAATCGGAAACCACTTGATTTCGAGCCCTGTGTTAGCCTGAAATGTATCCCCCGATGGGAACGGGGGTTCACTGTACTGGGAGATTTGTGAAAGAAAAATTAAAAGTATTGTTTCCTACCTGATTGACCTCTTGGGCTTGGACCCCGGCTGCCGCCTTCTCCCGTTCGGTCCCATTGATGCCTTGACCTCCGGGAGGAAGTGTCGTGCCATCCTGTCGATCCCCGGAAAGCTCTAACTCCAACAAGTTCAGAGGGGAGCTGCATCGAGACTGGAAGAGCGGAGGCGAAGCCGACTGCGGCGTGGAGGCTCGGGACTGGCCCTCGGCTGGTGCCTTGGGAGCTTCCGAAGAAGTTGGAGGGAAATAAAACGATGGCGTCACATAGCCCACTTGAGGTGTAAACGGTGTCCGGGGGTTGAACATGGCCGGAGTCATGAAGGCTGCATGTGCTGGGAAGGGGGGTTGTGGGTAAGGTTGGCCCTGGCTGAGGAAATTGGCAGTCTCTGGAGGGTACATGGGTTGTGTAGGCCCAGGCCACAAAGGAGGGTAAATGCAATTAGGGAGCACCAGAGCCATTATGGGGGCGACCATTGGTGCAGTGTAGGAGGAATGCGAGACCTCTGGTGGGCAAGGAAGGCCCCCTTGATTGGCCGTAAAGTGCTGCAGAGGGGGGTTTGCAGAGGGCACAACAGAAGTGTCTCTGGGGAACGCCTGGAGAGGGTAGCAAGGGTAGGCCATTGGGAAAGCAGAGTGAGATTCTTCAGAATCCGACCAGGATGTGGGGTTAAGGCCCGTGTTAAGGGGGGGACCTCGCAGTTGCTGATGTCTGGGATACGACACGGCGCTGTCTGAGCTATCGGTCTGCTTGGCACGCTTGGATTTGGTCTTCTTGTTGCGTACGCCGCATCGTGTCACTTTAGGCGCAGTCTCCGGGGCCTTTTTCTTCCCGGGCTTAGCAGCTGGCGGCACTGTAAGAAAGGAAATTTGCATCCGTTCAAGAAAGGAACATTTTTCGTAGCGGAACCGATTCAAGGTGTGCCCCGCTTACTGCCCATAACTAGCTGGGATAGGCTCCAGCAACCCCAAGACCCTTGGGAGATGAATGATTTTTTCCCCCCTTGCCATAAGAGTACTATTGTAAATATTTATTGTTACGTGTGATTTTGTTGTTACCGTCATTGCCACTCTTTTCTCTCTGGCGCTCCAGGTACTGCGAGCAGTTGGCTTTGAGGGCCGTGAGCCTGCGAAGTTCCTTGAAGCTCAACAGGAAAGCCTGTTCCTCCTTCTGGGTGTGGGCAGCCAAAACCTGCTTGGTCAAACCCGTTCTCCTGTACGACTCCCTCTCTTGGCCCCGAGGCGAAAAGGCCTGAGCTGGAGCCACCTGTGCCGGGTTGTGGCTGCATTCTGCCGCTTCGCCCGCTCCTGGCGTGTCCTCCGTTATCTCTGTAAGGGTGACATTTATTCATGTCATGATTGTATGTTAGGGGGGTAGAAATAGCAAAAACAACAGGACTTTGATCCTTCTTCAGTTTGCTTTACCTGATTCCTGTTGAGGTTTCTTGTCCCCAACATGGACTATGGTGCTCCTGTAGCTACACTGGCTGGTGATGGACACCACACTTTCTGGTTTGTCAGGTAGAGGAAGGGGCAGAGAAGTGCCCACTACTGCTCTGGTTTCATCATTGGATTTTTTATGTGGCTGATCCTTCAAAAAGGCTCCTTCTGCTGAAAAGAATGAGAATGAACAAGAAAAATTAAAACAGGACTCTTCAGAGTACGGGATGAATAAAGTTTAATCTAATCTAATCTTTTTGGAGCATCTTTTAAGCAATTAACCCTCAAGTTGGCTAGTAGTACCATATGTTTAAAAACACATACTGTATATACATTGTAAGATTTTTTAAGTGTTATCAGTTTGAATAAAAGATGAAAATGATGATCTTCGGGTGACAAGACAATGTTTGCACGCTTGTATGGAATGACATACCTTGAGAAACTCGCATTGTGCTGCCATCTTTGTGTTTGTCATCATCAGATGATGTGGTGTTAGACGACGATTGGCATTTCCTCTTTACAGCAAAGGGGACATTGCAATTTTCCAAATACCTGCAGAGATTTTATAAAAATTAATGGAAGTATTAAACAGCAATCCACCAATAGCACTACAAGGACGATAACAGCTGCAGAGACCATTACTTGATAATGTCATTATATATTGGTGGTTGAACTAGAAATGTTTCTTGCTTGCATTTTAACCATATTATTGCAATATGCTTTACTCAAATAAAACAACTGAAAAGAGTAACCTCATATTTACCATCCAACCACATGCTTTTCTAAAATCCTGCACAAAGTGCATAGACTAATTCCCCACCCCTATGTTTGAACAAAAAGCACATCCCATGGCAGCCCTTGAGGAGTCATTTGGAGACCCCTGCTTTAAAGTATCTTCACTGACATGGATCCCTGACAAAAGGTACTGTACAGTTCAGACTTGAGATCTATTAATTGTGGAATTTTACAAATCCGATGACATCATTGCAAGAGGTTATTTTCACCAGTTGCATTGTAATGTTCGTACCTGATAACACTGTCCAGACAGCTAATTTGCTGGTAGGAATGGACCGTCTGGTCATTGAGCGGCATCTCGTTGTGGGAAGAGGACCTGCTCTCTTCCATCGGCGTCAGGTTCTCTCTCCAGCTGAGGTTGGGTAGGGCAGAAGCGTCCGTAGGCCGCACCACTGCCAGGCTCTTCTGAGCAGCTTCTATTAGAGCAAGGGTGTCAGACTCGGGTTGGTTCGCGGGCCGCTTTAACGTCAACTTGATTTCACGTGGGCCGGACCATTTTAGATATAATATTTAGATTTTTTTATTTTTATAAATGGATTAAAAGAACTGGATTAAAAGCCTTGAATATTCAGTTTTTTTGTAGATCTAAAACAATGTTTATTTTAGCTTTTTTATACATTTTTAGATTTTATAAAATGATTTTTGAAATAAAAACAGAAAAAATGGATTAAAAATTACAATTATTGATTTAAAAGGGGGAAAATAAGGAAATTTAATATACATCTACACTCTTCATTTTAATTTAATCCTAAAACAGAAAGTCGGCACTCATGATTTACTTTCCCGGGCCACACAAAATGATGCGGCGGGCCAGATTTGGCCCCCGGGCCGCCACTTTGACACATGTACTAGAGGGATGGCATTAACGAGGTGAACACAACGATCACTCATACAATCAAAGTACAACATGCAAATGTTGGACTCACTGCTGCTTTTTTTGCACTGTTCCTGGTGTTTCTGGAGATGGACACCCTTACAGACTTCCTGGAAGGTTCGCTACACAAACAGAGACAAAAGTGTTTGCGTTAACTCTCTGCATTCAATATATGAACAGCACAATTAAACTCTTCTTGTGCTTAAACAAAGTTTGATTTGTTGTTTTCGGTGTAATATACCCACCCTGGAAAATTATCTTACTCAGTAGATATAGAAGGCTTTTACTTGTACAGGGAGTTTCTTGGGTTACAATGTGCTCGACTCGTGTGAACTGCATATCAACTCACCGGCCGGGCTTTGCTGATCACATCTTCCTCCTCGTCATCCTCGAGATGAAACTTGGTGGCGTTGTTGAGGCTGTCGCTAGAAGAGGTCATGCCCAGAAGATGATCAGTGCTGTTGAGACTCCTGTAGCCACTGGACCCACTGTTAAGAACCGGCTGAAGAAAAACCAGAAGATATTTGATCAAATTTTATGTCAGACCCATTGTGAACTCTAATGATTTTATTGATATTTCCTTACAGAAATAGCTAGTAATTTGGATACAAGTACAGTGTACTGAGAATAAATCTTGTGAAATACTGCTTGTTTTTCAAGTAGAATCATGTTTAAATCTTTTTGGTCTGTGTGGAGAACTTTGTGGAACCTTCTCATTATACTTATTGCCATACCTGCAGGAGGAGCCTGTGGATCTGTTCAGTGACCTCCTGGATGTCCGAGTCCATGGCCTTCGTTTCAGATGCAGCAGAAAGCGGTGGCATGAATATATCCTCGTTCACGGGGCCCCTGCCGTCCAACAAATACAAATATTAATTAAACAGCATGACAAAAGGAACTAACAAATTACTAAAACTATTTTTCAGGAAGTTTTACTGAAGACTTTACTTCAAAAACAAATTTGCAGCTTTAAACTGACTAAATCAATATCTTACTGTATTTTTACAGAGTACAAGTAAGTTTTCAACCTGTGGACAATATCAATCGTCAAAAGTCAAAAACTCACGTCCGAACATTGTGTCTCCCGACTACAAAGGACACTTTACGGCTCCATGGGTTGACAAAGCTGGACCAGCTGGTATCCAGGATGACATACTCCCCATTGCGAGCGCAGAATCGTATTGACGAGTGGTCAAACGGCTGCCCGGCGTATTGCAGGACTGGGATGGGATAGGGGAATGTGAGATTAATTTCGGGTAGAGATTTTACAGATTCTTTATAGAACCATTAGACTAAGAGGTCAAATTATTAAACTTTTCATTTTCATTGTATATTGGTCATTTTAAAGTACTCACTCTTTCTGTGAATGGCCAGCATGATGGGCCTATCATTAGGATGCACGTGAAGGAGGAGCGATGTACCAATCAGGTCCTGGGGGAGATAACCCAGGAGAGGAACGGCTCTGAAACAAACAGCGCATTCAGTGAGTATATTTGTTAGCAAATTGACAACATACGCTTTGTTGGGATAACGAATATCTAGCCCACCGTTCATCCACATCCTGGAACACGCAACTCGGGGAATGCGTTGTGGTGAAAACACGCTTGTCTGTCGGAATTCGAGGTGCTATCAAAAAGAGAAACACTTATTACTTTACAGACAATCGGTAACACAATTGTACAAGTAAAAACATATAGTAGCGTTTCTCTCAGGTGCACTTTAGCTCATTGTTTGCCACTGACAGTGATAGATGTCTAATCATTTTGACTGGCAGGTCAGGCAGTGTACACGTTAATACTAAAACCTTTTGAACTCAAAAATGAATTAATGCACCTAATTATTTTATTTACGGATTCCAATCCGAGCCAGCAAAGAAATAGTTAAGCCTCTGTGACATCATTTGAGTCCCAACTGTGAATGTCAAAATACATTAAAATAAACATGCTTAGTACTACATTTATTTCAAGATTATTGACTGTGTGCATGAACATGTGATTAATCAGAATGATTGTTTGCCATTAACCCAATGATTTTCTTGTCCTAAATAATTGCCCAGCCCACAATACATTTTTAATTGTCCACTTGTATATTTCATATCAATGTGTTTGTCATGTTAGATAAATATGTCTGTGGCAGAAACGCACTATTACTGGATTTAGCATTTTTTTAAGTATTGACAGAGCTACAATTAATGCCCAAACAAACTATATGTTTTCCTTACCATCATAACCTGAGTGAACCCTCTCAGCCAGGAGGAGGCAGCAGAACTGGTCCTCGGCATGCGCAGCGACTTGTACTTTCATCAAGTACGGAGTCATTCGAAAGGGATAGTACTGCATGTCGCCTTTGCACTCCTTACTACCACTGAAACAACATATCAAAAGGGGGCAAAGAACAAAAATGAATAAAGAACATTCATTTCCTCATTCCCTGCCCTTTACGTCGATATACGTTCAATCCATTTGAAGTGCGAATTTGTTAATGGCTGTGGAATATAAATATTCACTGACAGACCAGATTTCCCCATTAAAATTGATTTGATGTCTACTGACGTCAATAGCAGCAAATAAGTTATTGAGAGCAACATGAATGGTCATTTTTTTTCCTCGTCATGGATAAGCTTAGCACCGAAAAGGTCAGTCATACATCCCATATGTATAACTGTGGTGCACGCATATGATGTCACAAAAAAATACATTGGGAGCGAGATAAAGGCATGAATAGAAATGACGAACAGCAGATGGTCCACTAACAAGGCAAGGCCAGTGTTCACTCACCTGATACGGCAAAAGAAGGACTTCTCCTGCATGCAATCCGGCGGCAATGACTCTGCAATGGGGAAGAAGTCTTGTTTTAATTCAACGGCAAAACAGTAACACACAACTTGGCCCGTTTCTGGTCTAATGAGGTAAGTGCTCGGATTTTCATGAATGTCATTAATGCGCAGTGCTGCCTGAATTAAATAGGAGAATTTGGCACTTGCTAGTCGAGAAAAACAAGCAGTGACGGAGAGAACGTGCGTTGTGTCTTTTTCCACTCAAGTCTAGGTCATCAATATGTTTTTACCCTTTTAATTTCAGCACAGCAGGGGTGTGCAAACATCTTCTAAGAAAATATGGGCGGGCTAAGTTATTTCCTGACAAAACAAATTCTGAACATTTCAAAATTGTATTATTTACAAACCATTTTGTGACAATCAATTTAATAAAATGAATGTCTTACATCGGAGTGTATTAAAAGAAATGCATCTTTAACCATACAATTCAAGAATAGTGTTGGAATATTCTGTTGTAGATCAACCAATTATTCAAATTACATGTAAATTAGCTAGGCTAAATGTTTTCTCACCACCTCACCAGCAATATATAACCACTCATTTGCATTAAACATAATGAACCCTCATCAGTCGTTTCAATGGGACAAATATGTTAAGTGCACTGCACTATATGTAGAGTCTCACTGTAAAGTAAATTGTGTGCACTGAATAACCATTACTGACTTTACAGATCTAGGTCAACCTACCAGCGCCGGTGCACATGCTCCAAGATGGCAGCCGGTACGGTGTGGTGAAGCTGTAGAACATGCTGACATCTTGTGGGATCATGAATTCCACAAACTTGCTGTTGTTGAACACCTCCATTTTGCAATTCAGAATGGAGGAGGCCTGCTCGGAAATGTAAACAATCTTTCCTGTGATGAGCGACACGGCCACTGCAAAAATGTCCTGTGAAAAGGGCATGACGAGGCTCCAGTTCAGTCACGAGAATGCTTGAAAGATTGAAATGTAGATCTACCATATCCTACTGGTACAACTATTCAGACACTTACATTGTTTTTGAGGGTGTATTCAGAGGTTATGCTGTCAATTTCTTCGATGGTATACGAGGATACGTCCAGGCCAGAAGGTTGACTGTCATTAGTCATCAGTAGCTGGTAATACTCCTCATTGGCTGCATGCAAAAGCATAGAAACTTCATTGAGTAACTATTGAATTGTGACAGATGTGAGAAATATATGTATATACAATAATACCTTGACATACGAGTGCTCCGACATGAGGAATTTGAGATACAAGTAAAATTCCGAGCAAATATTTGCCTTGAGATACGAGCATAAAAGACAGCCATTTCAGCGCACTGTCTTTCTCGCTGCATCTCCCTCGTGCAAAGATCTCTACGAGCTCTGGGTGGAGGGTTGCATTTTTTCCGTGTTATTTGAATTAAGGGAAACACAATGGGTCCAAAGCAAGCCGGTGCAATGAAGGGTAGTGCAAAGAAAAGGCGTATGATGACAGTTGAAGATAGTTATTTGTTACTCTGTTAGTAGATGGTGAATTACAACCAATAAAAATATGTTTTTCCATTGTAATATCCTGTTTTTCGGTGTTTTCTTCAGAAGGTGGGAACGAATTAATTTGTATTTAGTTCATTTCTAAGGGAAACGTTGATTTGAGATACGAGTAAATCAACATACGAGCTCATTAAGCTCGTATCTCAAGGTATGACTGTACAAAGAAAGAAATGTGGCATCTAAATCCACATTATCCGTTGTAAATTTCCTGCTCAGCAAGAGACGTGTTTTTTACCTTCCACCTGTTTGATGCAGCGCAGGGCATACTTGAGGGTATTCAAGGTGGTGGACTTGCTGCCATGTCTTTTGTCATCAGGCACCTGGAGCTTCAGCTGTTTCAGGGTTTTCAGGACTTCCTTCTGAGCCTTGGCTTTGGCCGATTCCTGACTACTGCAAGTGGCACATGCATATTTTTGCGCAGTCAGATATATGCAAAACACAGCACCACCAAGTTAGAGGATCCGGTTTCAGGGGGTTACATACCTGCAGCCGCTAGTGGAAGGGTTGTCCTGCTCAGAGCTGAGCAAACTGAAGGCATTGGAACTACTGGGAGGAGATGAACTGTGAGAGTTTGAGCTAGGGAGATAGAGAAGATATATAGTTTTACCACCAAGCTAAATACTATGAAAAGCAATTACCTGGATTTACAACTTCAATGTTAATATTCACTTAGCGTATTTTCTGGACTATAAGTCACACCTTTTTCATAGTTTTGCTGGGCCTGTGACTAATACTCAAGGGTGACTTACATATATGTATATTTTTCTATCTGACCACCGACAGCCTGTTATGTTTTTATTTCTTTTGGCTATAGTTATCTGAAAATTGTGTTATGTAAATATGATAAAAGATACCTATTTAGCCTGCTGTTCTCCATTTTACTATTTTTACCATGATGTATCTGTTTTTTTCTTGGTTTCTGATATAATAAATAATTGCTCTCCCAAAAATGTGACTCCAGTGTGACATATTTTTTTCCTCTTTATTGTGCATTGTTTAGGTGGGACGACTTGTACTCAGATGTGAGTTATAGGCTGAAAAATACAGTACGAAGCTTTCTTTGCTCAAATATGATGGCATGCCTTGACTGCTCATGACTCAACTTTTGGTGGGCAACAGAAAGGAAAACAAAACCTAAACAGTGACTTGTTACTTTCTTTTTTAATTAAATCTTTGCCTTTCTAACCCCTCTCTCATGTTGGGCAGCATGTATGTCCTTCTGTGTTCCCAGCATTTATCCAACAAAAAGCACGTAATTTCTTTGACATTTGCTATCGCTCATAATAGCGTACTCGCTTGTCAGCCAGGTGAGGGGATAGTACCTCCCAGGGAGCTCTTGAGATGCTGGGTTACATAACAAAGAGCCCAAACTGGCATGGTTTGTGGCGTGGTTAGGTTCGACCTGGAAAAATATCCACCCGTGTTGACGGCTTTGTGGAGGGGCACAGGAGAACAAGGGGGAAAGGCTCCATGCCGCTTTGAGAGAGGGGCTGACAAAGGACGAGGTACTCCTAAAATGTCAGCGGCACCTTGCGGACCAGGTGACTCAGCGGGGAGAATATGTATTTTTTTTTTAAATAAAGCCAACATGAGCACCCATTATCACAACACTTATTGGACTGTAATGGCTTTTTTTTTTTTAGATTGGGAGTGGAATAATTGGATTTAGATGGATATAGAGATACAGATAGATATGATACGAGCCAAAGTGACACACAGTAGTATATAGTATACTATATACACACTATATGCTAATTAGACTCCCTTGGCAAAAGTATGCACTCAACTACTTCGAATCTATGAATGCAAGCGGCACCCCATTCTTGATCTCTGATTTCACATTTATATCACACCTAATGTATATTAATCTATATTGTACCTATTCGTGTGTATGATATGTATGTATAAAATCTGTAATTTTACATAAAGTATGTCACTAACCCGTGGACAAAATTTACCAGTCAAAACTAACACTACAATTAGGAACAGCAAAAGCCAGGTAGCGTACGCGCATTAGTTTGTATTAACCCACAATCTTAACAAGCAACCCGTTAATCCCATAATGGACTTTGCGACACACACTCATTACAACTAAGGGTCCTTAAATAACTGGCTAATTGGGTTAAGAATAGAATAGTATTCCCGTAATAGAAACCTGTGAGCATTTAATGCAGTTACATGTCGTGCCCCAAAATATACCAACTCGTTATAGAGTGGACAGGCCCGATGTGTACCAAGCTTTTATTTGAGGCTAAATGGTTGGCACTGCATCATTAGACTTGAGAGCTTCCGTTTCTCTCGCCTTAAATAAGAATAGTCCTGTGATGGTGGAAAATTCAACACTGAGCAGTAGTTCAATAATACATATATTTTTGAATTCTTGTTACATGGACTATATATACACACGCTGTCTGCTTTTTATACAATTAGGTGATTCACAAACACTGCCCCCAGCGCATTATGAGCAGAACATATCTTGTTCCGAACTCATGTATTTACTTAACTATTCAAAATGTATATTTATTGTTTTTGGTGCCAGGCAGAACAATTAAATGCTGTTGTGAAAGATCACTGCCAGCACTCTCAGTCAAAATGCTAGAGTTGATAGGAGAGAATGATAGTACATAAAATGTTGGGTCCCTGAGATCACTGACGATAAATGATTCAGTTTCATTCTTATTCCAAAAACACAACTTTGCTAGAAACAATGTGTTGTTGGCATTAACAACATATTTTAGTTTAGTTTAGGTTTAATTCCCTGTTAAATATGTTTGGAAAGAGTGGCATTGAGCATATAAATATATAATACAACTATTTAACATTTTTTAAGATTACAAAAAGGTGAGCAATCAAGCAGCGCTAATAAATGAAACAAAGAAGATCGAAAAAGACAAATAAAAATGTAAATAGTAATAAAAGATAAAAGACATGAATAACTAAGGAGGTCACCAAGAGAATACATTCCTTAAAGTGTATGCCCATTATATCCAAATCTTCTGTTGTATCATTTGTAGCAGGAATGCCATTTAGTAGATTCTCAATATGGTTGGGGGCAAGGTATTAATGACCCCCTTAGAAATTAAGATGTATCTTTGAAGTCTATTTTGAGAGTTATTCTATTTAAGATATGACAGTTCTGCTGTGCCTTGCAGTGGATCTGGCAAACAATATGCTCTGGTGCCCCTGCAAGTGCTGGGTGGGACAGTTCTATTCACAAGACAGCAGAACAAGCTTAGACCAGACGTCAGTTTGTCATCTTCGTGCTTTGTGTGACGCAGAAATTATTTAATACTTCATAATGCACTTCACTCCGTATTTCCTACTACAGGGCAAAACGCTTAACCCCAAGCTATTAACGGATGTCCGTCATGGTGACTTCCCTGACTTGCACTAAAAATACTCCGCTTAGACTCCCGAGAATAGTGTGCCGCTTTCGTGAATAGCAACCAAGGGGAGAAGATTCCAAGAAGAAAGTTGACTTGGCAGCAGCAAGTGGGTCAGAGAGACTGAACGGTCCTAACGCTGCAAAAAGTGTGTCCGTATTAGTCTAGACAATGGTTGAAGATCAGGGGAAGGTGGTCTGCTGAGACTCAAGGTGCTTGAAAGTTTTGCATTTTTGGATTGTGCTAAATGCATATTTTGTTGTTTTGTGGTGTGGATTTTCTCAGCGTACTCTTTCCTCCTACATCCCCAAAAACATGCATCGTAGGTTGGTTGAACGCTCTAAATTGTCCTTAGATAGAAGTGTGAGTCCGAATGGTTGTTTTTCTCGCTGTGCCCCGCATTTGGCAGACAACTAATTCAGGGTGTACCATGCCTTCTGCACATTCTAAGCATGGATAGGCTACAGCAACCACTCTTGTGGCGAATAAGCATAACAGAAGATGAATGAGACAGTGGATCATTTTGCTAAGGAAGCCATTAAGTGCTGCTTGACGGCGATAGACATCTAATCAAATAAATCTAGGGGGGATGGCAGTGAATGATCATGTCTGAATGCCAATCAAGATGGATTGGACGTCTTTTGCCGTCAAGGTCAGTAATGAGTATCTAGCTTTTCTGACAGCCAGGTCAACACTGCAATTGAGAATCTGTCTGGAATGACCTGGTACCAGCAGACGCCCCTCCTTCAAAAAGACCAACATTTTAACCAAACTGTAACACAACTAAAAATATGACATCACATTTTGTTATACATTTAGTATCGACAGAAGACTCCTTCCTGATTGAGGCTCATTCCTGTTTCTCTCTGGTGAACAATCCTTCCTTCCTTAGCATAATGTGTGCAAGCAAATGTAAAAATAAACAGTCGACCTGGTCAGGAATGCCCATTCTCATGAGGATGGTTAATGTAATGGAGACCCTACTTGTATGTGTGATTTGAGAGGTGACTTGTTGAACATTTCTAGAGAACCACTGCCATGAAGTAATCAGGATCGTTAGTTTCATATTCTGCATTCTTTCTACCACTCAGAGGCCCACAGAGTCAAAAAGTGAGAAAGTGCGCCCTTAACTCCGCCCGGCAATAAACATGGATAAACAATGTGTTGCCATGGCGATAAGTGAACAGTTAGCCGGCATGACACTGTCCCTCTGGTAGTTTGTGGAAAGCCAAGTAGCTTGTCTGTCGAATGACAACAGGCCGGACTTCCTACAGAGAGCAGTCGCCTTTCCTTTTTTTGTTTTTGCCAAGCAGACTAACTGCTGAATAGTGCCATCTGTGAACAGGGACTCACGTCAGCACTTGTTTTGACGTCACGCCGCAGATGCGTTTAATCCATTTCACGAACTTTTGGAAATGTCTGAATATTTAGTTGAATCGTCACACAAATTATATGTTGTGAAATTGCAGCGTACATGTTGAGCCTAGTTTCTATGACTCCTGCACCATTATCCAGTTGTGTGGGTTGCGTTTTGTGATTTTTCTTTGCAATTTTCAGTCTGCCCTCTGACATGTTGGTTATCTGAAGTACAGCACACCAACTATAGGATTAGTAGTCACTAAAGTTACAAGTTTTTTCACCTAGTTGTGTGTTGTTTGTCACATTTAAAAAATATATATTTAGTTCATTTTTCAAATCGCTAAAGTATTGGCACTGGCCCACACTGCACAGTCTTGCTATCAGTATTAGGGGCCAAAAACGGTATTGAAACAATATTCATGTGGGATTACTTTTAAAATAAAAGTGTGCTATGTAGTAGTTTTGAGTTTATAATTGGATTGTGGGCATGTCAATTGAGTCATTCATCCTTTTTCTGTACTGCTTATCCTCACAAGGGTTGCGGGGGGGTTGTGTGTTGGATCTAATCCCAGGCACCTCTGGGCACCCTGAATTGGTGGCCAGCCAATCAGAGGGCACAAAGTGACAAATAACCATTCACACACACATGCATACCTAGGGGCAATTTAGAGTGTTCAACTAGCCTACCTTGGATGTTTTTGGGATGTGGGAGGAAACCGGAGTACCCAAAGAAAATGGATGAAAGCCCAAGGGAGAAAATGCAAACTCCATACAGGAAGACCCAAATCTAGGATTGAACCCTCGATCGCAGAAATGTGAGGCAGACACTCTAGACACTCATCCATGCAGCCACTATCATCAAAATCAATTGAAAGGTCATATTAAACGTGATCAAAAAATTGTCGTGATTGCTCTTCCGCAATAATGATATACACGACATAAAAACCCTATCAAGATATCAAAATGACGCTTAACGCCATTGTGATGATGATTGTGATGTTTTGGAACCTTGGGTGTAAAAGTCTTAAGTTGTAATTGAGATTTCTTTTACTGCTTATAAAAAATGTCAGTTGAAAATAAGAATTTCAGTAACTTTAGGTGGAAGTAGTGAAGCAAAACTTGAGTTGCATGACTTACCTCTTGTTGCTTCCAGAAGACTCCAACAAAGCGGAATCTTTGCTGTTGCTGTGGGAGCTGCCCGTGGACTCGTGGCCATTGCTCTCATTCCCATGGCTCTCGTTGCCGTGGGACTCGGTCCCGCTACCGCTGGACCCGCTGCTCTTCATTTCCACGTCCTCCTCCGGTAATGAGCGAGACCGAGAGCTCTTGCGATGCTTTCGCGGCGCGGCGGGAGGAGGATCCTGGCCGCTACTGTCGCTGCCCTCCGACGGCAGGCCCAGCTCGGGCCCGCCTTGACCGTAGCTGTTCATCCGCTGCAGCTGCCCCCTCGGCACAGAGGTGGACGCCCGGCAGTCTGAAACGCCATCTTGGTCCTCCAGTACTGAGAAGCAGTAGTGCTTGGAATCGGAATCTTCTGACATTGAGAGGATGAGCTAACTTCTTATTGTTGTAGGTAAAATGGAGTAGAACAACCACAATCACCCCATCGCCACTAGTGTTGTCGAAAAAATGGAAAGCGATTGATCTGCTGAGAGAAAAACAAACATAAATCATTAGGAGTCATGATGATACATTTAAATAGGAAGTTTGTTCAGAATCTGTCACATTGGTGCAGAAAGATGTGGTCAGCCACCAAGATTGACGCAAACAATTTAATTTCTGTCTATGACCGGGTTTTTCAGGATTATAAAAAAACTGCATATATCAAACACTTGCATTTTTGGAGGGCTATTTAACTTTTTTTTTTTAAATCAAAAACCAAGAACAATCATACAATGAAGTAACAATAGTAAAATAGAGAACAAAGTAAGCATCTGTTAACAAAACAGTTTTTGAGATAACTATAGTATTAAAAAAGCAACCAAATAACAGGCTGTCGGTGGTTAGAGAGAATAAAAACATATATTGCATCACAGCATGGCTTGAAAACTGTGTTTAGGGTATAATATCCAAGAGCAGGTTTTCTTTTATTGAGTATTAAAGCCTTATTTTTGGTTTGTGGAGGTCACAGCAATCATGTTTCCTATTATTGCTAAAATTCACTAACTGTGTGATTTTCTAAGTAAATACATTAGTGGACAGATATCATTTTATTGCAAAATTCCATCTTAAAAGGTGGGCCCATAGCAACCACTTGAAGGTAGATGCAAGGTTTTGTAGAGTAAGCAAACATTTCTCCACCCTTGGGCTAGAACATTTGTAATAATCATCACATCACATTACATAATTACCCCTGGATTTGATCTCTTTTATGTTGCCTGATGCGTTTTGAACCAACGTCATTGAAGCACCGAGCTCGGGGGGCCTCAAATTCTGACTCCTATTAGATTGCATAGTCGACTTCCAAGTAATGTCCCTACAAGCAGTCTCCAAATCCTACCACTAACCGCTGCAGAGATATCAAACATAACAAATCAATTCTATAGAAATGTACTTGAAACGTTCAACACATGGCAAGGTTTATCTTCTGACCTAAAAATAAATAAATAAAACCTGCAGGTGTGTCTCTGATCTACAGTGCAAATGTTAGAGCAATTTCAAGCTGTGAAGCCTTTTAGAAAAGAGACTGCTCAATCTAAGCCCTCCAACCCTTTCAAAAGGAGCACCGGTCACATGAAACACAAACAAATTATTTACTTGAATGTCATGTCAGATTGCAACATTGTGTTGTTGTCATTTTGTGGCCTTTAGTAACAACTCCAGCCAAGGGCGCAATACACCAATATGATAAATGGAAGAGAATGCGAAAAGGTCTGCTATAGCGATTAGAACGTTGGGGATCTTTCCAAGAACATTCTTTGGTTAGAGACATGGAAAAGGTTCACAAATACGGCAGCAAGGATATATTTGGGTGGGAAAGTGACAATGCGTGTAGTTACAACAACCAAGAAGACCAACCTAACAACATTGTGTTTGAGGGAAACATTTCCACATGCTTTTGCGTCTATTTCGATTTAGTAGCAATACCGCTGCTAGCAGAACTCTGGTATCCAGGTTGAGGATGAAGAAGGTCTGATATTTATCATTTCATTTTTTTGTCTGTTTATCCCATTTCAGGTTTAAGGGAGCTGGCGTAAATAAATAAATTCTTATCCCTCAAAAACTTCATAGTAAAGTGGAAGTATTAACTAGTGCCAAGACAGTATCTTGAAGTGTTTCATCTTTACTCAGAGACTAAACATCCTGTATGATTGATATCTAATACGATGAATTTGAAGATCAACCAATTTTTTTCCAATTTAATCCCCAAAGATAATATGGAAACAACTGGAATCTCCTTTCTTGTTTTTGTTTTCAACCCAGGTAAAGTATGCTTATTCACTCAGTACCATTAACTTAAAGGATCTTGGCTTAAGACAGTAGACATACTTGCTTTACAATACCTTGTTCATCTTAAGGATTTTTTGCCTATCATTCAAGTGATCACTGTCATCATTCGTAGAACATCAACACTTAAATCCACTCTTTGTATATGAAGATGACGCATGACACCTCAACAGTAAAGCTTTTTAGCTGTCTTCTACATTGAAACAAGAACACAGTGAGGTCATCACAGTGAGCTAGTTGGATTTAACAAGACACATAAAAAACAATCACTGGTTATATATTAGCCATTTTAGACAACATCACACACTCAAATCAAATTACAAGTTGCTCCAGGCAGTCAAAAAATGGATCCGCTTTCTCTGTTAAACAACATTGAGATGCCCATCGACAATCAATGGAAAATTCAAGAACCGCTTATCCTCACAATTGAGGACCGACTTGGGATTGAACCCTTGACCCTAGAACTGTGAGCCCGGTAACCACTTACCCACCGGACCACCCATTGGGTAAATTTTAAAAAATGGCATTTGAACATACCATATGGGTCGACCGCTACAGTGTATGTGTTCACAGATTAGAAATAATAATTGTCTTCGATGACGCTTGCATGCCTGGATGAGGCAAACTGATGGTGAGTAAGGAAACCCGTGCCTGGGCGCTCATTTAAAAACAACAATTTTCTCTGATTTCTCCTTTTGGTATTCCTACTCGGGTTGCTTGTTTGACCTACATCTATGATCAATGACATCCTAGCAGGATTAAGTGGATCAGAAGCACACTGCCCATGGTGACCAAATAAGTCTTCACCCATTAAACCAGTAGCTAAAAAGGGACAAGTACCAAGTAGGGTTAGATTATAATGTGCGCCAAAATAAGAGTTCAGGTAGAGGAGACACTGATTAACTGTATAGCTTCATTCATCCTAAAATAGAAAGGAGTTAGGACTTTAAATATGCATCACCTCCCTATTTAGAAAAACTGAAAATACTATTTCCTTAAAACTGCATTAATCAATGCTCAATGTATCTAAGCAACTGGTGCATCACCCGAGCTGAATGTTGTCCCACTTTCAATTCTTCCCAAGGAGCTATTATTCTGTTTCTGGCTAAGTCAAAAACAGACACATGCCCATATTTCTATCTTTGTAGTGCATTTTGTCAAAAAGAAAACTTTTCACCGTGTTTGGTTATTCTTTTAATACTCACCGTCAAATTCTATGCAAGCAAAATCTGGGTAAGTAAGTTGTCTGCCACCCTATTTAGGAACTTATAGGCCTCACTGGTCTATGGTCAAGGGCTTGATCCCAGGTCGGTCCTTACTGCGTGGAGTTTGCATGGTCTCCCCTGTGGTTTTTCTCCAGGTACTACTATTTCTTCCCACATCTCGAAAACATATAGGGTAGGCTGGTTAAATACTCTAACTTGCCCCTAGGTACAAGTGTGAGCGTGGATGGTAGTCCGTCTCCTTGTGCCGTTTCATTGGCTGTCCACCAATTCAGTGTCTCCCCCACCTGGCTACTTGTAGTTAGCTGTGATAGGCTCTAGCACCCCCTGCAACCTTTGTGAGTAGAAGCGGTTTAGAAAATGAATGAATAAAATCACACATTATACTTTACTTCAGAAAGTCTAAATAATACACGGGTACCAATGACATTCAGAGCCCTCTGTGTTACTTGCAACAATGGAAGAGAAAAAATAAAAAACAAGTTTTTGCTACCGGACATCATATTTCAAAGCAGCTTTCAATTGAGTGTCTTTAGAGTTCATTGAGACAGATTTAGTTACTTTCTACTTCACAAAAACACAACAAAAGCTTTAAACCCCTGGTCAGTACTTTTTATGCTAGAGATTCCTCCAAGGATTTCATTGTACTTTGCATTGATGACGGTGTGCAATAAACCAGCCTCTGACAGAGCTTTTTTTTTTTACATAACAGACTGCAGTCACTTATGAGATTCCCGCACAACTTGCATGCTTTATTATTTAGTCCACAAACAGAACTTATGTGGTATTAGAAATAATATTCATTTAGCTTTTATGCGTCTCTTGTATCAAAAATAATGTATAGATAGGTTCTTTTTTTAAGCAATGGCCTTGAATTACAAATAAATGTGTGCCAAAAAGTGTAGTACCATGAATTTGTCTAAACCAGGGAGGGGAAATAGTAATAATAATTATTAGTATTAGTATAATTGATTATAGTTGCATTTATATTGTTTTTTATAGGTCAAAATTGCTGTCCAAGTCGAATCGCCACTGCATGCCAAACTCCGCAGACATGTGCTGCATTGCACACTTTATGTAAGGTGTTGTTTGTGGACTTTTCAAGCGACACCCAATCAATCCAGTACGCAATATACGTTCCCCTTAGCCTTCAAGCTTCTTTGACATATTTTCAAACATATTTCTTGACAAAACACACATGACAACCCTTATAAAATTGACATTTTCACGTGAACGCCAACCCACTGAGTCAGCTGATCCAGTCGTTTAGTCTACTGACACAGTTATGCAACTTAACTATAACCTTTTAATGGGAGAAATTAGTGAAAGGAAAAATAGCTCCACGTACCTTAGCAAATGTTCCTGGTATACACGCCAAACTTAAAATCTTGAAGGATAAGCAGAAAGCCGACACGGAGATACAGGGCGTTCGCTGGCCGTGACACACTTCTTCTCTCTCGGTCAGATTTGTATTGGCTCCGCGTTGCGGAGCTCCAACTGAGTTAATGACCTCATTCACAGTGACTCTCCCCTTTTCCTCCCATTGGTTGTTGGACCTGTCAATCTTGTCATCATTGTCTTTTTGTGCCAAACGATGCAGTACTTCCTGGTAAGAAGGCGTTACCGCAGTCGACGCTCGCCTCTGTGATTGGCCTGCACCGCTGCCATTCTGTTTATATAAGCACGTCACTATTTTCACGTGGAGAGTGGCGCTGGAAGGCGGAGCCAGAGAGTTATGACCAATCAGGAATAGGCAAGGGTATGTGAATGAAGCGCATGGGATGACTGTTGTATAAACTCTTATACAAGCTGCCTGCCTATGGCACACTGCGCAAGCGCCAAAGTATGAAAGTTCGCAGCCGCTTAATTGTTGTGATATAACACAAGCCAAGGTGACTGACATTATGAAATAACGCCACCCGACATTATTAAATAACACCATCCAAATCTAATATAATATTCCTCCTTGAACATAATCAAATCCCTTACTTGCTGCAATTGGCTGCCATACACCTTGTTATATTTTATCCTTTTATAAGGCAATTGACTATTTTTGCAGGCCCCAATAACTAAATTTGGTATATAATTGTAGTCTACTCAAAGTGCGTCTGCACATATAACAGTTGTGTTTCAATGTTGGGTTTCTTTACTGTGGAAAAGCTGTAAAATGCTCCGTGTCAAACAAAAACAAAAACATAAAAACTACTAAGGGATCGACTCCAGCACCCCCATGACCCTGGTGTGCATAAGCGGCATGGAAATTACAGTAATCCAATCTCCAGGACAACAGTTACATTCCAGACAGTCCCTGCCATAAATTCAATTTTTGATTTAGAACTACCCTATTTAAATACTGTCCTTTCACCTCAAACTAACCAAATCATGTGATATAAATCAATTACCATGCCCCAAAAAGCTGTTGTCTATATGCATTAAAAAATATGCGATGAAAGACGTTTATGACAGTCAACAAATTGTGACAGGAGAATTATACCCAAAATGAATGGGGGCAAGAGAAAAGAGGAAATATTAAACTGTTGTAACCCATCAAAAGATAAATCAATCAGTGAACCAGGAAATCAATTATGGAGTTTACTAATCATTTTTATATAGAAAGCCACGCTGGGCTGAATCTCATCTCATGAGATAGGTGCTGGAGTCTATCCCAGCTGACTTCCGGGCGAAGGCGGGGGGACACCCTGAATTGGTGGCCAGCCAATCACATGTCGCAAGGAGACAAACAACCGTTCATGCTCACAATCATACCTAGGGGCAATTTAGAGTGTCCAATCAGCCTACCATGCATGTCTTTGGAATGTGGGAGGAAACCGGAGTACCCTGAGAAAACCCATACAGGCCCGGAGAGAACATGCAAACTCCACACAGGTAGACCAACCTGGATTTGAACCCAGGAACCCCACTGTGAGGCCGACGCGTTAACCACTCATCCGCTGGGCTGCCCACCTGGACTTAATCTTCAAGTTAAAATGACCCTTCAATCTATTAACCTATGCACCATTGGTTACCACCAATGAAAAAAAAGCATTGATCTATCTTTATCTGTCATGCTTCTAAGAAAATTGATTCATGCAGGGAAGGGGTGGGATTGATAGTTTTCACACCACGTGTTATCACCTAACCATCTGCTAGGAGCAGATTTAGCTCCCATTAAGTCAGTGTTAATTGGCATGAACAAAACTCACATTGGTCCAATTTGCATTCATTCCATTTCCGTACCGCTTATCCTTACAAGGGTCGGAATATTTAATGCTTTGTATGTAGTCTGTATTAACAGTTGAGGATGAATCTTTGCTGAAATAGGGCAAATTACAGCAATAAAATGAATAGAAAGGACTTTAATATTGTCTCATTTTCAACATTCCGGTGTGAAGTCAAGATGCAAACAAAGGAAACTCAATCCTGTTATGACCAGCGGGAGAGAACTGCACTGCCAGGAAACTACTTTAGTGGGCCAACTATGTATTGTGTCAATAATGAGAACAAAACTATTCATATCACGAAGGGAGGGGGAAAAATGCACACAGTTGAAAAAAACGAGATGACGAAATGACTCCAATGAATCACTTGTCGTCGTGCAAAAATGACTCAAAACGGTCTCTAAGATGTTGTTGTTGTTGTTTTTTCATATTTAGACTCCTGCATTAAAGCAATCCTGGTTTGTACTAAACAGGTCTACACTAAAAACTGAGAAAATGTTATAATGAAGGCCATATGTTGTTCAAATGTAAAACAAAAATATGTTCACTTAAGTGCTGAATGGTGTTTCAGAATAAACGTACTTTTAAGGCCATTATGATGAACTTTTTTCTCAAAGTGAATACAGTAATCGCCTTAAAGTGTAGCTTTGGGATTAATCAGGAACAAATCGAATTGTGAGCTATGAATTGTGAGCTATGAATTGTGATACGAATTGTATCACCAGATATGAGGCAATATACACCCCTACTGAGGGATGCAGTTAGAATTTTATACTACTAGAGGATATTTTTTAAACATAACTTTTGCCCTTGTAGCTTCACTTTCAGTGCTGAATCAATTAATAGTAGGCCTACATGGAGCCAGATCGGCCTCCATCTGTGAACACTCTAAACACCCTAAATCGAGTATGTCAGTGTTGTGTAGGCAGGTGTCAAAGATTCCCCTGTACAACCGGAAGTGAATGAAAATATTCAACAGCACACGGCATGTGCCGCAGATGGCGGTAGCTCGACGTCAGAGGGGAGAAGTTTCCAAAACGACCACCTCCAAATGACTAAGCGCGTCAATTGGACTCGATTAAAATAGATTGACACGATCTAATAAAAAATATCCCAGGCACTTCAAAAATTAGCCCTTGTATTGTGTTAGAGGGGCGGCCTGGCGGATGTGTGGTTAGCGTGTCGGCTTCACAGTGGGGGATCTGGATTCAAATCCAGGTTGGTCCACCTGTGTGGAGTTTGCATGTTCTCCCCAAGCCTGTGTGGGTTTTTTCCAGGAACTCCGGTTTTCTCCCACATTCCAAAGACATGCACGGTAGGCTGATTGGTCACTTTAAATTGCCCCTAGGTATGAGTGTGGGTGTGAATGGTTGTTTGGCTCCTTATGCCGTGCGATTGGCTGGCCACCAATTCATGGTGTCCCCCACCTCCAGCCCGAAGACAGTTGGGATATGCTCCAGCACCCCCCGTGGCCCTAGTAAGAATAAAATGGTTCAGAAAAATGAGATGAGATGAGAGATGAAATTGTTAGAGTGAAAAGTGATCTAGTTTTAAGTTTGGATATGCAAAAATAAACAGTATTTTTTAAATACCCGAACTTAAACATGGGTCAATCTGGAACCGAAAAGATTTGAGCGCTTCTGGTAGACACACTGCTCAGTGAAAAAAAAATCATAAAATAATATTGTAAATATTTATTTCTCATCATGTATATAAAAAGATATCCAAAATCAATCTAAAGGTGTACATATTCTGCATCAGAATAAAAAATCTTTCACATTTACTTTTCATCAACAAAAATATGGGTTAACCCATTTCATTCCACAATAAACTACCAAGTAATCCAATGACATTTAATAAATCCTTTAAATGCAAGGCAGTTGGACTTAAACAAAAATCCCAATTTATAAACCGAATTACCACCTATTTCGTTATGTCAAGTAGAAACCCTGCATTTCCAAATACAGTGAATACATAGCTTTTCAAATAGTGATCCTTTTTTCGTTTGAGATTTTTACACCAAATCAAATTGCTGAAAATACTGTAGCTTGAGAACCAATGAACTACATTTTATAACTCAACCTTTTCTTCACCTTATGGCAGCCATACAACTATATGTCTCATCAAGATTAAAAGTCTGGATGTGAGAATGAGTACAACTACTTTTTGACTAATCTTAAAATGCTGTACAGCTTCCAACCAGCCTGATTCCTGCTTACATGTAATTGTTTTCTCAGCTCAGTTCATTTATATCATTCTCTACAGCCCTTTAAACCATTATTAAGGAAGTCAGATTGCTACTTGGGTCACCAAAGGCGAGTGAACTGCTCTAGATATCGGCGGTAAAAACCGGAGTGACTCCGTGGACTAGCAAGGTCGGACCCAAATCCTGACTCAACAGGTCAACATGGTGCAGGTACTCCCGGTACCGGCTTGTATCTGCGGGTGGGTGTGGCAAATACAGGAAGCGCACAGCTGGCTGGGGGACTCTGTGCTTTTGGATGAGGCTGTTGACTGCGAGAATGTACTCATCTGTCAGCTGTGCCCCATTGCTAGGAAATTTTTCTTGACGTCCATTGTCCAGTTCCTTGCCCCGTTCCTGCTCTTTATCCACTCTTCTATGCCAGTGTAGTGCCACCAACTGGTCCCAAGCGACCAAATGCACTTGCGCTGACATCCGGAGCTCCTTGAGCATCAGTCGCAGCTTGGCCTCCTCCTCATGCTGCAGATTCCCCCCTTCCTCCACGCAAAGGAAAAGCCGCAAGGTAGCGTGACTCCAGGCACGGGTTTCGTGAAGTACGCAGGCCAACTGAAGCAAAAACAGCGAGCAGATGTCCACATAGCCGCGGCTGCCCAGTCGTAGCAGATTCATTGGCCAAATGTCGACAAATGGGCCTGTCGTTCCTGGGCGAGTCCAGGTTTTTCCCCTCGACTCTATAACATCTTCCCTGTTGAACTGGCTAAAGTATCGAGCCAGTGTCACATTCTTGCCCATTTTCAAAGCGTCAGTAATGATTGACACGTACTCCTCTGCTTTGATGTCTTTGGGTTTATCAGTAGCTCGTAAATTAGGGAACAAAGGGAATAACAGTTCTTCCGTGTTTGTTTTTGGACATGCTGCAACTGAGCTATGATTTGAAGGTAAAGTAACTTTGCCTTGGAGGTGGTCTTGAGGTGGGCAATCATCATAGAAGCCTAAGACAAGAGTGTTTGGCCTCATCCCACCTAAAAAAAAAACAAAGTCACGATACAGCCGTTTTTTTAGTATCAAATCGCTTTTCAGTTCTCAAAATTTAAAAGAGAATTTCTATTTCTTCAGCTATTCACAGTAGGGCTCCCACAAAATACCCAAATAAAACAACAAAAACAAATATATACATTAATCTCTTCCGTTTACAAATCTCATTTTCTGAAACGCTTTATCCTCCGTTTACAAATGTATCAATATTCTTAAAACTTACATTTTTGTAGATTTGTGTTCTTTACCTTTCCAATTGGTGAATAGCGGTGAATTACTATTCAACTGAAACATGCACACTTACCAAAGCCTGTGATAAAAAGAAGGTTCTGAACTCCAAGTCGAACCGAGGCAGCCAAGGTGAGGTTAACAAAGGCCTTGATGTTCAATTGGTCAACTAAGAACAACCAGGAATCATAACAACTCTGCACAGGATTGGACGGCAGCTCATCTACAGCAGAAACAAAACAAAATAATCAAATGATGGTGGATTGGCTATTTCTATCCATTTGTGTAAAGGTTATTAGTGTGGAGCAGGCATCATTGTGAAACAGTGAATATGTATACTAATAAAAAGGGGAAATACCCAGTAATCCCAGTTTGACATGAGCCAGAACATAGAGACCGCTCTTCTTTAGGTCATTGATGAATTTTATCAGGCCTACACAACTACGAGGGTTGGCTACCATTAGCAGCACCTGTGGCCTCCAGAACTTAACGTGGTCCTTGCGCACGTCAAGCTTCAAGAAATACTTGCGAACCTGACAGAGAAGTGGTCAATAAAATATGCAAATGACAATCACATATACGGTTGTTATAGTATTTAGATATCTTGATGTCAATATATTTTGTTTTAAAACCTTTTGGGGAAAAAATATATACAATATACAAATTATATTAAATTATCATTAGTTAAAATTGTAATATTTTTAATAAAATAAATTGGGATTTTTTTCCAAAGTGTAAAATTTAATTTATTTAGATTGTGTTTGACAATAATCAGGATTTATTGAGGTTTAGGAGATAAATGAAATGTAAGTGTGTGTGTACCTGGTGGAATATTAGAGCCTGGCTTATGTATCCCCAGTTACTGATAGGACCGAGGTAATGAATGAGCATAAGGAGCAGCATCATAAATGCTATGCTTGCAAAAGCATAGATGGGATTGATGAGGAATATCATGACCAGGCTGCCAAGAATGCCAAGAGCGCAGCTACGCCACGTGAAACAACGGAAAGACGGCCTTAAATGACAAAAGACAGGATTAAAAATGACTTATTCAAGCATTATTGTCAATTTAAAAAAATGTCGCACATTTAGGTGCTGATAATTATCATTTATAATGTTTTTGAAGTGTGCTTTGATATGATTAAACAGATTGGATGCTGAATGAGACCTCTCTCTAGACGAGCACAAACTTAACTGTTTCAAGAAGTTTGGAAACAACTATTGTATTTACTTAAATCATATAGCCCCAAAATCTGAAAAAAATGCATATTAAATCAATTTATGCCTACCTAAAGTTTGGCGCAGATGCCCACTCTAGAGCCAAACAAGCCAGGTTGACAGTGGCATACACCAACAAAAAGAAGATGGTCACAAGGCCAGCGATGGTGTTTAATTTCCCAGCAAATAGCACCATCTATTGGTCAAAAACAATACTTTGCTGTTTGAAAACGCTATAATAAAATGGAGATGCATGTTGTTAGAAATTTGACAATGGCACTAAATTAAGGTAACACTACTGCTAAACTTTAAGTAATTT
Organism: Stigmatopora argus; assembly: GCF_051989625.1. Lineage (NCBI taxonomy): Eukaryota > Metazoa > Chordata > Actinopteri > Syngnathiformes > Syngnathidae > Stigmatopora > Stigmatopora argus. The sequence continues at coordinate 11,185,479 of NC_135398.1, forward strand.
CCATGTCCTAATTTTACATCCTATAACTGAGACCTTATACTAAATCTCATCTCATCTTCTGAACCACTTTATTCTCACTAGGGTCATGGGGGGTGCTGGAGCCTATCCCAGCTGACTTCGGGCCAGAGGAAGGGGACACCCTGTATTGGTGGTCAACCAATCGCAGGGCACGAGGAGACAAACAACCATTGATACTCACACTCTTACCTAGGGGCAATTTAGAGTGTCCAATCAGCCTACCATGCATGTCTTTGGAATGTGGGAGGAAACCGGAGTACCCAGAGAAAACCCACACAAGCCTGGGGAGAACATGCAAACTCCACACTGGTGGACCAACCTGGATTTGAACCCAGGTCCCCCACTGTGAGGCCAACACACTAACCACTCAGCCGCCAGGCCGCCCTTATACTAAATGCAGATATTATACATTTTAATTTAAAAAGCTTGACATTTCCTTAGCATTAATTCAACATATTTGTTGTGTACTTTATATGGAGTAGTTCTAGAGACACGTGAACTGAGTTACAAGTTGAACACAAATTTTAAAGATACAAGCAGTGTAAGGCAGCAGAATAGAGTGGGGTTCAGCTTTTCCTTACCAGACCCAGTTAGTCTGCTGACTTAATAATAAAAAAAATATTTCCACTTGCTCTGCTTATACATACAACACATGCTGTATATGTCATTGCTTCCAGAGTTAAACCTTTTTACCTGTACAAGCAACCATGAGATAAGCACAGAGGCCCAGGGGTTACCATTGCTAAACGTCTTCCTCGCCAGAGCCAGGACACCGCCTATTGCCATTAAAAAAAAAAAAGCAGAAAGACAAGTTATGATATTGGATTGCTGCTGAAATGGCCCTCGATGAGACAAACAACTGAGTCATTTTGCGTTGGCTTGTGCAAAACACACGGCGATAGGATTTGTGTCTCTGCAGAGAAAGTCAACTCCGCCAGCCATCTGTTGCCAAATGACGCATTCCAAATGAACATGGTGCTATCAGGAAAACAAGACATTAAATTAATAACTTGGGTCCATTAGAGAAGATAGCTGCCTATTAAAATGCTGAATCTGCCTAAACGAGAGGTCAACTCAGGGTGGAAACTTAGATTGAGGGTTACCTAAAAAAAATCAACATAGGTCATTTAATTCTTTCACACTTCAAACTTCCATGGGGTGAATGACAGAGATTTGTTACTCAACAGAAGCTTATAGAACATTTTGAGCAGGAGTTTTCTGATATTTTAGAGGAGGACTCCCTCATGAATCTAAACCTGTTATTGAATTAACTACCCTAAAAGTCCACAGATATTGGAGGGGGAAAATGTATTTTTTTTAATTAACCTTTTTAAATTGCAGTCTTTTAGTATAGCATTCTACAAGATTTTGATGTCAAAATGTTATGAAATAAAAGTCAAAGTTTAACAAAGGAAAAGTCATTTTTTTATCAATTTTTGATGAAATTTCAACTAGTCAATTGAAAATTTGCAAAAACAAAACAATAAGAGTTAAAATTAAAACATAGGGTAGACGCGAAGTTAAGGAAAGCAGCCCTACCTCAATAAATTTGATTTATTTCCTGAGCAACTGAATACTTGGTAGTGTCAACACTGCATACTTAAATAAATTACAATATAGTTTATAACTCTAGCTTGTGCCACCCCAAGTTTGACAACAACTGATTGTGGAAGAATAAAATAGATGTCTCACCAAACAGATCATCCTTGGACAGTGCGTGAAGGATTTTGGAAGCTCCTATTAGGTTGCTCATGGCAGCGGACAACGCTGAGGAGTAAATTCCAACTGTCACCAGAGGTGGGCAAACATTGATACCCCCCAGGAAACTGTAGTCTCGTTGGAGAATGGGACTAAAAAGGGAACAAAAAGTGAAAATTCCAGTGAGCTATTTTAAATAAGATAACTTAATTGTATCAGCAATGTTTTGCGGTTGTACATGTTATAGATTTGTAGTATTTAGACAATATGTCGGTACATTGCGATTTTCAATCTGCTTTTCCTATTTGCAATCAGTGTACGCACATCCTTGAATCCAAATGACAATTGTTTTCACTTGATCGTATTTTCCATACTATAAGTCACAATTTTTTTGGCTGGGCCTGCAACCAATTTCTGTTTTTTCTCTCTCTGATCACCGAAAGCCTGCTTTTTTTTTAAAGACTAGTTACCCAAAAAACTGTAAATGCTATATTAATAGGTGCCTGTTTAGCCTGTTGATCTCCATTTAAATATTTTTACTATCAAAGTGTGTTTGTTCCAGGTTCTGATTTTTTTTAAATGCCCTCTCTAAAATGTGACATACTCCAGTGCGACTATATATAGTTTTTTCTCTCTTTATTGTGGTTTATGTGGCTGATGCGACTTATACTCAGTGAGACAAATGGGGTACATGAAATCGGAGTTAAATTGACCTATAATATTCAGTTCTGGGCTCAGAACAGGACTTGGTCTTACTTTTTTTTCTTACATTCCCACTAACCGTTCACAAGACGAAGCAGCTAATAGACTCATCAGATTGTACGTGACAAAAGTTATAAAAACAGCCGCCAGGGTTCCTCTAGGAATAGAATAGCTCGGTTTCTTCAAGTCACCTAGCGACAAAAATGGCAGAAGGCATCACAATTTAAACTTTTTTTTGGCTGGAATATTTCCAGAACAGCATTGGTGAAATGACTGAATGAGTTAAGTGATATATTTCCATCTCACCTGACATATTAGATCCAGCCATGATCCCAGTGCAACCGTTAAACATAACTGCAAAAACGGTGGCAAAACTCATCATGGTTCCAGTGGTGTAATCAACAGTGTAACTGGCTACACAGAAACACAGGAGACACCACCCATTCAGTTTTGTTGGAACCAGAAACAACAACAACAACACTACAGGACCATACGCCATAAGTTGCCCTTTAAGGTGTGCAGTTGGAGGCCTGTGCAGTTGGCGGTGTTCTGTGTGGATCTGTTCACAGCAGAATTGCTTGCAAGTGTGATTGTCCTGGAATCCACAGCAAAGAAGCTATAAAAGATGGATACCAGGACAGTTGTGACGATGATGAAAAAGGCAAAAGTGGCTTTGGCATAGATGTGGGCGCCCACCTGTAAATCACAAGCCAACTGAGCTCAAAGACAAATTGATCATGTGATAACATACATAATGACATAAGGATCTATCACACTCTTTTGGAACTGTCGGCTATCGTACAAGTTGTTAGAAAGGGAAAATAAAATTAAAAATCGGGGCACTTAGACAAATAATGGGATTGAAGAAGAATTAACAAGTCCAAAGTTTACTATTGACCAAAAAAAAAATACAGTTGAGTTGACTATTATATCTGTCAATTAGGTTTCAAACTCTCTCTCTCATAGAAAGTACAGGTATGGTATAGGTACTGGGTTTGAAGTGGAAGCTAGGCGGGCACATTTTGTGCTCATGTCTGTTGTTTTAAAGTGCTTTATAAGTAAAAGTGAGTTGACACTTTAAAATTTTAATGAGGAGAATGTCACCTGCTGCTTTACTGCGAATTGGAAGCTTGGAAACAAGTTTAGTGAAAAACCATCAGCCTTCAGCAGTGACAGTGTTGTCACAATTTTGATACGAAGTCATTTTGAGAGTCTACGCGAGTGCTTTCTGGGAAAGATTATATTTTATAAAACCAGCACAAAAATATGCCAAAAGATCAAAAACAGTTCGAAAGTTTTTTTTCCTGGGCAGAAGCAAAAGGTTCTTATTTTGTCAGGTTGGGTATAAACATATTGACAGGTCTGGAAAACGCACAAATGCTCCAAAATAACTGGCGGTGAATAATTAAAATTTAATATTATCATAATCCACATAAAAATAATTCAACCCTTAAATATGACTGCTAATCTAGAATGTTAGCTATTCAATCATTGATATTTTTTAAATGTTATCATGAAAAATTGCCTATTAACAGTTTTACCAGATGACAATTCCAATGAATTTCTTTGAAAAATGTTTGAAGATTTTTTTGAAAGATTTCGCTATCGTGATTGAATGAAATTAAGTGTCTCACCAAGCAGATAATTAAACAAATTAAGAGCAGCGCCGTTCCATAAAGCAAAGTCCACCAGTATCCTGAAGGCAAGATACGATGGGAGGCTCCATCTATTGTCGCAGCATCTAAAGCTAGAACAAATAAAGATGAGTACACAGAATCAAGCATTTATGCCACAATATTTGATAATATGACCACCGACCTTCAGGAATGCCAAAGGCAGACATGATGGCTTCAACCAGACCCAGAATGTAAAGAGCACTGCCACACACATTGGCAAAGAAAAACATGATTCCTATGCTGCCACCAAACTCAGGACCCAGCGCTCGACTGATCATATCTGGAGGCCATCATTAAAGAATGGTAGTAAAAATATTTGGGAAAATGGATTTTTTAAACTGGTTTTATATAAATAGTTTTTCCTCTGAAGTGCCTTTACACCCATTATGGGTGTAATTGCAAAAATGGAGAGAAAAGAGCTGGCATCTGAATGTGTGAATGCTAATGAATGCCACATTGGCTTGTACACAGTACTTTCAAAATTAGCTTTTTTAACAAACGAGTGGAATTAGACAGTGTCTGTTTGTGTATTTCATCCACAGCTGAAATAAGAGAAAATCATCTTCAATCTTGAAGCACTTACACACATGTGTCAAAGTGGCGGCCCGAGGGCCAAATCTGGCCCGCCGCATCATTTTGTGTGGCCCGGGAAAGGAAATCATGAGTGCCGACTTTCTGTTTTAGGATCAAATTAAAATGAAGAGTATAGATGTATATTAAATTTCCTGATTTCCCCCTTTTAAATCAACAATTGCAATTTTTTAATCCATTTTTTCTGTGTTTTTAGTTCAAAAATCATTTTGTAAAATCTAAAAAAATATATATAAAAAGCTAAAATAAACATTGTTTTAGATCTATAAAAACGGAATATTCAGATCTTTTAATCCAGTTCTTTTAATCCATTTATAAAAAGTCTATCCAAGTTTATCTAAAATGGTCCAGCCCACATGAAATCGAGTTGACGTTAACACGGCCCGCGAACCAACCTGAGTCTAACACCCCTGACTTGGCAGGTGATTTCTTTTCTCAAACGCATAGGATACAATAGGCACCACCTGCTTCCAAGGCTCCATTGGTTGAGATGGCACATACAGAAAGGACAGTCATGGTAATAATGGCGTAGGCCACCAAGAACATCGCCATGGCCTGGTACAGCCCTGCTTGACCCACAACAAATCCTGCATGCAAATAAAGATTCCAAGTATGCAGTGAGTACCAGTGCAGAAGTGTGACAAGCAGGAAAGGTCATAGACCTATACACATTTATACGTGCACATACTCAATGGAATTTAGGAGTTAGCAAAAAAAATGGGGGAAATAACAGAAAATTATAATATATGGTTAGCACGTTGGCTTCACAGTTCTGTGGTTGAGGGTTCGATCACAGTTTAGTCCTCACTGTGAGGTGTTTGCATGTTCTCCTTGGGCTTGTGTGGGTTTTCTCTGGGTACTCTCATTTCCTCCCACATCCCAAAAACATGCATGTAGGCTGCTGGAACACTAAATTGCCCCCAGGTATGAGTGTGAGTATGGATGGCTGTCTGTCTCCTTGTGCCCTGCGATTGGCTGGCCATTGATTCAGGATATCCCCCAGCTGGTGCCCATAGTTAGCTGGGACAGGCTCCAGCACCCCCTACAACCCTTGAGGATAATCAGTGCAGAAAATGAATGAATAAATATAATTTTGTAATAAATATTTAGTATTCTCAAAGTCACCACCAAACTGAGGATTGTTTGATGGTAAATTTATGTTTGAAAAAAAATCTGTAAATTCTATTTGATGTACATTGGTTTAGTCATTGTTTGCCAACACTAGCTTCATTTGTTAGAGGGGAAACTCTTTAGTTGTTTAAAAAAAACCAATGTACCAGGTCAATTCTTTAATTACAAACTAATTAAAATAGGCTCATTAGCTCTGCAATAACAATCATCCATTTTATTGAGACTTGAAATCAAACTTGTCACGAGTAATTAATTATTTGGCTTTAATTAGTCTAATAACAGAAGGCACGATTACTTGGGCAAAATGTACTGGCGCTGGTGCTTAAATATAAAGACCTTAAAAGACAGATTTATTTCAATTATATTATGTAAAAAGAAAATGACCCAAGTGGATTCGGTACCTGAAACCCCAATTAATTGTGTTCATATCACAGGAACAAATCAATATAAACCACAATTCTAAGACTCTTCCATTCACTCTAAACAAGTCGCAATACTCACCAATTCGCAAGAAAACGACGACGTTGAACATGGACAGCAAGATTGGAATAAAAACACCAAAAATCATGCCTAGCTTTCGAGCGCTTTCAGGCCGGGGACGACATCGATCTTGTCCTGGTTTAGGCCCCCTGGTTGCGGGCTCCTTCTCCTTGAGAAGTGGAGCCTTTTCAGACATTCCGACAATTATCACAATACTGGAATTAAGTTGAAAGTTTTATTTAATGTGCATCTGATTTCACAAACGTCAAGTAACCTTTTAACGAATCAATCAAGGTCACCTGAGCAGGTGGTGGAGGGAAGGTGTGCTATACTAATGAGGCTGGAAAAGTGACGCCCCTTGCTTTTAATGATTTTTTATTGTGTATTTACTTATTATTTACTTACTTATACTTATTTTGTATCACTTACTTTTTATTTTTACTTTTTTAAATGTTTCTTATTATGACTGTCAGCCTCCCAGTCAAAAATGGATTCATTGTACACTGCCGTCAATGGCAGCAACAACCAGACCTTAACTCGGGCTAAAATAAAACAGATTTTTTATTGATTGTGGAATTTTTAATTTACATTTTACATTTACATTATAGAATGGATTTTTGTTTTGAACCATTTCACTGGCCAACATTTGTTTGTTTGTTGCATTAGCCTTTTTTGTTGCTTCTATTTAATATTTTGGTCACTTCATATTTGCCATCATTTCCCCCCTGCATGCTTTAGTTTTCATGCAATTGGCATTTTTGATATTATTATAGAAGTGGTATTTTATAAAAATATTTTTATGGATTTCCACCTAGTGTTCAGACACTGCATTGAAACACATTGGGAGAATTCCAATACAGCATGTCACATTGTCCCACTCTTCTACAGTTGTCCGAAACATGACACAATGTGTAGTATTTTGCAAAATATAATTAAATACTTCTTGGGTATTTTTAAAGTAGCAGCCACATACCCTTTTTGATTAAACACACAATGTTACAAGCTCCCAAAAATTATGCAAGAACAAGTGTTCGCATTCAATGCAACCATTGTTGTTGTTGTTGTTGTTAACCTTTGTTAACCATTGTTATTGGACTATGGGGGAAAACAGCATGTAAACATAAATCAGAAGTGCAATACATCATTCTCATGTTTGTAGGGTCACTCATATTGCATGCTGCTGCATGCAAATCTTGAAAAGTTAATTTAGTTCGTTGTAAAAACTTAAAACAAAACCTGGTCAGACCTTGTCTGACTCTTTGCTTCATTATCAGTGCTATGTAAAATCCAGGAGGATTTTTGGGAGTAAAAAATAAAGTGTTATACGATGCGACGATCAACATGGGGCTCGTAAGCTGTTTTTGTCCATAAGGCATGGACATTAAATACATTAAGATGATTAGTTCATAAAATGTGACATTATCCGTCATAAATTCACACTTTTTCCCCATTACCTTAGTTCTTATAGTCTTTCATGTGATGGAAGGATACGTGAACTAATTTACCCTCTTTCTTCCTTCACAGAAAATAAATGGGGAAAATGGAGTGCACTTTGTTGTGTTTGGCTTTGGGGCATCGAGGACTTGATTGAAACGTGGGATTTACTGAAGATGACTTGTCACTGAGGAGCGCAAGTGCTTTCCAAGCTCATCATCAACCGCTCCAGTTTGCCTGTGATCAGGCGCCTGTAGTTGAGCAGGACTGTGCTCAGACTGAGGGTACTTCGAGGAACACAAGACAGTTCTGGACTCTCCACTGGCGCCTGCTGGTCCTGATAGAAAAAAATAACAGTCACAGTAAAGTAAAAGTGTGGAAGGACAAACCGATATTTATCATCTTATCCGACATTTAGCATCCGACACATTCCACACGTGGAATAAAAATTGTGTGCTTCCACTCCACTCAAGTGTCTGATATACACTAGACTAGAGGAAGAATGTTTCTTAACACAACCTACATAACTGGATAACTGGTTAGTATTTCATTCATTTTCTGAACCGCTTATCCTCATAAGGGTCGCAGAGGGTGTTGGAGCCTATCCCAGCTGACTTCAGGCACAAGCCAGGGAACACCCAGAAATGGTGGCCAACCAATCGCAGGGCACGGGTGTTCAATCATCCTACCCTGCATGTCTTTGGAATGTGGGAGGAAACCGGAGTACCCAGGGAAAACCCACACAGTATCAGGGAGAACATGCAAATTCCACACAGGAAGACTGACCTGGATTCAAACCCTAACCACTCAGTCGCTGGGCCGCTGAGTCAGTATTTTTGAGTCTCAAATCCCTCCAGACTTAAATCCTAATGATGCAAATTGAGTCACTTTGGTTTGTTGTGTAAAAAACCTGCATGTCACCCAGGTTAATGAAACAGATAGTTTGGTTTTTTTTAACTTCAGAGGCATTTCTACTACATGAACACACAGAGACCGGGATATTTATCTCCGACTTGCAAGTGGTCTCATGTGGAAAGTATGCACTCCTATCTTATTCCTATCCGAAAGGAAGGAAGCCTTTGTGGTCACAAAAGATTCCCAACATCGCCTCAGTGATTCCGAAAGCAACAGATTTACGAGAAAGACTGCATGTTTCCGCATATTATGAAACCAACAACACTTCTGAAGAAAAGCCCATTGACACGTTTCTCTCGCGAGCCATGTAAAAAATAATCGAATTAATACTTGCCTCTCTTTCCTGTCATGTGATTGGTTAAGTGACAGAAGGAAGTCTGAACCAGTAAGCAATGATTTTTTCATCTGATAGTACAGAAAAGGGTGAAGATTAGTAGAAAGAATTATTGTCGATACAAGTTACCTCCAACAGTCCGTGACCGGACGTTTCGTCGAAAGACGTTTGGTCCCCGGACGTTTGGTCGACCGGACGTTTGGTAGAACGGACGTTTGGTCGAACGGACGTTTGGTAGAACGGACGTTTGGTAGAACGGACGTTTGGTAGAACGGACGTTTGGTCGCCAGGTTTGCTCGCTGTCAAATTATGACAGAGTTTACTGTTGATATTTTGATATTAGATATTTAGATATTAAACTCACTCTCTCTCTCATGATTATAATTTTGAGAGCTGGTTTCAACAGTAACAACCCGGCGACCAAACGTCCGTTCTACCAAACGTCCGCTCTACCAAACGTCCGTTCTACCAAACGTCCGTTCCACCAAACGTCCGTTCCACCAAACGCCCGGTCGACCAAACGCCCGGTCGACCAAACGTCCGGTCGACCAAATGTCCGGGGACCAAACGTCCGGGGACCAAACGTCCGGGGACCAAACGTCTTTCGACGAAACGTCCGAGTACCCCAACAGTCACACAATCTAAATATCAGACATTTGCCCACCAAATCCCAAAAGTTGCAAAGTGGTTTGTTTTTCTCCCTTTTAATTGTCACCTTGACGGCTTCTTACACTCAATTGAAGATGTGTGAGGATGAGGAGGTAGCCGTTGATGTTATGCTCCAGTCTCTGCAAAAGCACTGAAACACATTCTTCCTGGCCAAGGGGCCTTGCAACCTTGACACTCTCAAAAAGACCCCTCAAGGACATGCTGATGTCTTGTCTCCTCTCATGATGCTGTGGAAAGAGACACACAGAAGAAATGTGATTGTAGGAAATTATGGATTGTAGGAAATTATGGATTGCAAAAGAAAAAAATTGAATTATGTGTGCACTGACATACTGATTTTCTTTCCCACGTTGCTATGTGGAGCTCGGTACAGGGTATCTGAACTGGCGTGGGCAGGATGGCGGAACTGTTGCAGTTATTCTAACAGGATGGAGTTAATGAAGTGGACAGAAAAATCAGTCAAGATGAAACTAAAAGCAGTGGAGTCTCCAAAGTCAATCACTCTTTTTAGTTAAACATGGGGAGGATGGAGGGTGAACCCCTCATTATATTCACAGGTTAGATCGAACTTGCTTATTAAATGGTTTATTCGTCTTTTAAGCAATACGAGGTGCCATCCGATGGGCCAGTGGTTCTTCCAACTGACTTTGGTGCAGGCAGACTGGGTTCGATTCCCATTCGGTGGCAGTGTGATTGTGAGCATGAGTGGTTGTCTGTCTCTCTGTGAGTGCTACGGGAGGCTGGCAATGAGTCTCGGCTGTAGACTGCCTTCTGGCCGATATTAGCAATGACTATAACCTTACGAGGATGCACGGTACGGTCTAGGACAAGGGTGTCAGACTCGGGTTGGTTCGCGGGCCGCATTATTGTCAACTTGATTTTATGTCGGCCGGACCATTTTAGATATAATATTTAGATTTGTTTTTTTATAAATGGATTAAAAGAACTGGATTAAAAGCCCTGAATATCCAGTTTTTATAGATCTAAAACAATGTTTATTAGAGCTATTTTTAAATATTTTTAGAATGATTTTTGAACTAAAAACAGAATTTTTTTTATTAAAAAATTACAATTATTGATTTAAAAGGGGGAAAATCTAAATTTAATATACATCTATACTCTTCATTTTAATTTGATCCTAAAACAGAAAGTCGGCACTCATGATTTAATTTCTCGGGCCACACAAAATGATGTGGTGGGCCAGATTTGCCCCCCGGGCCGCTACTTTGACACAGGGGGTAACTTGCTGACGAACTTTCCCATAGTCTGGTTTTGTCCATCCATTCTATTAACTCATTGGTTGCCATTAATGACGATAAATAAAGATAAACAAATCAGTACACCGTATTTGAACGTGAAAGTCATTCAAAAGAGTAGAAATCAAATAATTAGTATACAATTGTGTTACTATTACACTTTTTTAGTCTGTCCCATCTGGTACGGATTAGACATTTATTTTCGTCAGTGGCTCTAAAACGTCATCACTTATTGCCAGCCCGCCTGGTTTTAAATGGATTAGATGTCTATTTCTACCAATGAAAGTGAATAAGTTAAGATATTTTGTTTTGTTAGCAGTTCCTGAATGCACGTCATAACGTACCCTAAATCTAAATAAAACTGGAAGAAATTTGCATAGTCTACTTCGTCAACATTTTGTGTATTAATACACTTCCAGGATTTAAGACAGTAAATTGAAAGTATTAATTAGAAAACTCTGGAAGATAAAACAAAACCTATATTTTGAAATTGTATAGAAATTTTAGAAAGAAAAATAAATATATGTATACCTGGTTATTTTTTGTGCGCCACAACAAATGGTCCTTAAATTTGACACCTAGGTCAAATGATTAGGTATTCTTAATATTATTATTTTTTTATGTTAACTTGATGCACAAAATTTACAGTAAATAGGAGTTTTAAAATGGCCAGTTTGACACTAGGACTGATTGTTTCTGTTAGGAATGATTAGATACGAAAAATTTTTGGTCCCGGAATGGATTATGGTTGACATTGTATCTCAAAAAGTGTAGAGTAAATATGAGAAAATCAACTTGAAGCCTCACCAGTGCAGCCTGCATCTCCGTCACAATATTCATTGCTCTCCTGGCTGATCTGCTGCACACAAAGTCAATGGGCTTGGTCTCAGCGTCTTGCACTTCAGAAGCAAGCATACATAGTAGCAGGAGTCCTGGATGAACACATGAGCGCACACTGAAGCCGATTCACAGCATAGCCCCTAAATCCAGTCCCCCAAAGTACATCTCCCACTACTACTCACTGCTTAAAGCCATGCCCTTCTTTGCCACGCTCGATAAGACCACATTTGTTCCATTAAAAAGGCAAACCAGGTGGAAAAAGTCCCATGTCCACGGCGCGGTCTCATATAGAGGAGCTGCGTTTCCTTTTTGGATTGTCCTTCTTCAATTTCCAGCCTTGTTATTTGTCGGCGGGAAGCGCTATCTGGTCTGAGAGCAGGCTGCGCTCCAACTTCCCAGCAGACTCAAAACAGTGTACTTTTGAGGCAAAACTTGATTTCATTGATATTGTTTATTTTTGCCACCCACCGGGCTTTTTGGTACTACTGGGACAGCTTCCTGGCCGACTGTAAGGTTAATGATTTATGATTGTGAAAGACTCCATTTGCACAAGTGACACCAGATCATCAATGCAGAAGTCTATTTGTCTTTAGCTGGTGACCACAAGAGGTAGCTCTTCTGGGTTAAACATCTGACCGGGACAATGGTGACAAGGATGTCGTGATTTCAAAATACTCAGTCTGACCATTAATTTTGGGTGCCTTGACCAGCATTCAAGATGCCCTTGAGCAAAGCACCCAAGTGCGATAATTGCTTCCTTCTTGCTTCACAACTTGTATTCTAGCACACAACATTTCTGTCTCTAGCTTTCTAATCCCTCTCGCTACTGATTTTAATCATGGCGAATGACTTCTGAGACACATTATTCTAGCAGTGAACACATCCAATTTCTCCTCTATTTGTGCAAGCTTCCTGACTGGCTACATTTCTGTTTTACATTACAATCTCCTCTAGTTGTGCCAGCTTCTTAATTGGCTATAGTTCCGATTTACATTACAGTCACGGAACACACACGATGCTGAAGCGCACAGAGATTCAGTCGTGAATATTAAACAGGTTTAACTTTTACAACCGTCTGCTTCAACCAATTTCCGTGCAGTTCAGGAAGGGAAAAAAGTCTAACAATTAACATAAACAAGACCAGGATGATCAATTTTAAGACATCCAGGAATTAGGCCTTTGTTAAGTGATTTCAAAGAAAGAAAAATATGTCAAATTTGCCTCGATTGTCAGAATGCTGTGCCATGCCAAATCCTGGATCTGATTTTTTTGGCATGCATTGGTTTTCAAATTTTTTTATGTGTTTCAAATATAGTTTTAATTGGCACTAATAGAAAAAGAGTTTATGGTTTCCATGGTCAAATCTTCATTAAGTTAACAGCGGTTTTATGAGAAACTCGTTTTGGAGGTTACAAATGGGATGCAAGGTGCTAGTCTAAAATATCAATAAAATTAATATTATAGATGTATAATTGGGGGAAATGTGGTTGGAATAGTTTGAGTGAGTAAAGTGGACATGAGTCAAGATTTCCACATCCATTTCGGCGATGATTGATAATAAATCATACTCCAGGCCACAGGATTTTCGCTATGACGGGCACTTATACATTTGAGTCACTACCAGATGTCAATGTACATTACGGCCATTGTAGTCTAATTAATGGCAAGTAGTGAAAATGTTATCATACATTCTGTAAGTTTATAGCATTAGACATAACATTGGGGAATGTAAATACGGGCTATTTTTAGAAACGTCATACCGACCATACAATTAGATTTTTTTTCTTATTAATTTTGCTACATTTAGTAGTACATTTCCTCTCTCTTTTTTATCAGCACTTGAACTTTTTGGACAATGTGTATAAAAACAGATAGCAAGGGTACAGACTAATAGTATCGACTCATGGGGGAAAATGTGTTTACCTCCATTTACTGTATCAGTCATCGTCCATCAGGTTTCGTTTGTCGTGGGCACATCTGGAACACGGCTTGGGTGCAATGTCATTTTCAGGCTGAGGAGCTACAGCACCTGTCAAAACACATGCGAGACAGAAGAAAACACTCAAGGATGAGCCATTCATCCTCATTGTGGACACTTGTGTTGGTCTTATCATTAGTTTGGGTGTTGAATGAGCTGCCCTCCATGTTGTTCGTGGTGGTCATAATTGTGATGCATTATGCCTAAATTTAGATCCTAATGCAGGGGTGGGATAGAAAACCAGTAAGTCAACAAGCGCAGACCTACGTTTCATCCTAAATATATTTCAGCGATAATGCAACAGTGTTGGCTACCTTTTTTGTCCAATGCATGGATGTACTTTTAATTTTATGTCCAATCAGATTTCAGCTCCTGTGTGAAGTGATGTGGATCGTGTAATTCTCAAACTGAGTGCCATGAGAGGTTATTTGGTTTTCCATTGGCCAGGAAGTTAAATATTCTTGTTTGATTATTATTGACAGCAACATACACATCAGCAGGCTGAACCACAAACCCTGAAAAGTCCAAACATAGAACCTTTGACACATGTATAACAACACCCCGTGTTATCCTATAACTTTTAAATATTTTTAAGTCAGTATGATGTGGTCCCATTAGGCCGCCTCATCTCTCAACCGGACATGGTTATGATCCATTTGAACTCATATACAGGCTCAGAGGATACCGGGCCTCATTGACCTCTGCATTTCTTCCTCATTCAGATTTATTCGTCAAAGCAAAATGTACTCAAACTTGTCATAATGTATATACAGTAATGTTTTTAACGGATGTATACTGCCATTCATTACTGTGCTCATCAATTACAACTAGAATGTTCACTGCCATTAAGTACGATAAGCAATTGTTCAATTTATGGGGAAGGTGTGGCGGGCATCTGACAGTTTTTGACAGGGAATTTTCAGTTTGTAAACAATTTTGATGGTGCATAGTTGGAGATCGGCTAACATACATGAAGAGTTCTGGGGGGAAATGCAATTTGATCAAAACTACTAACTTCCTGCATACTGCCGATTACTCAAGAACAAACAAATGTAGATTCAAACTTCATTCATTCATCTTCTGAACCGCTTCTTCCTCACAAGGGTCGCAGGGGGGGCTGGAGCCTATCCCAGCTGACTTTGGGGCACGAGGCAGGGGACACCCTGAATCAGTGGCCAGCTGATCGCAGGGCAAGAGGAGACAGACAACCATTCACGCTCACACTCACACCTAGTGGCAATTTAAATTGTCCAACTGGCCTACCCTACATGTGTAAGGAATGTGGGAAGAAGCTGGATTACCCAGAGGAAACCCACACAGGCCCAGGGAGAACATGCAAACTCCACACAGGTGAACTGACCTGGATTTGAACCCTGGACCCTAGAACTGTGAGGCCGACCCGCTAACCACTCAGCTGCCGGGTTGCCTTAAAGGAATTATATTGTTACATTTTCTTAAAAAGTCTGCCAGAATACAATAAAATGCTCTCAATGTGTTGAACCAGCATTGAATGATGAGACATACACAATTGTCCACTGTTATATATGATTGATGTAGCGATTGCGACGTGATGTTGGTGCTACATTTGCATGGAAGTCCTTAAGGAAGCCTTCAGATTTCAAGTGCACCCCACTGCCCCAATGACATTGCGTGTGCACGAGAGAGAGGGGGGATCAGGGAGCTTATACACATAGTTTTCGTCCTCCTCCTCCTCCCCTCCCCTGCCTCTGCAGACAATGCTGAAATGGAGACAAATGCACACAAGGGCTCCCCAGCGAATGACCGGGGCGACCGCATTTCTGCACGCATGGAGAAAGCCGCAAGACTCGGCACCGGCGCTACCCGCATTGCATCACGGACACGACTCCGGGTCCCCCGCTGTCGTCTTCCTCCCACATCAGCCGGAGTCGACGTATAATAGAGCGACTTTCTTTTTCCAATTGCAGCATCATCGCCACCCACAGACGAAGAAAGACGTGCGCCAGAGCCGCAAAATTGCGCTCCGCAACTTTAGAGATCCACCGAATGGATCGTGCATCTGCCAGAAACCAGCGGGTAGCATCCAACGAGACCCCCCACGCGTGTCATTTGCAGCCGGGTCACGTTATCGACTAAGGAGAGCGGCTGCCACACGCACGCAACCTGTGGCTGCCTGCGCGCGTCCTTGGATCAACTTGTTTCTTCTTCCCGTGAGCCGCAATGGAGCGACGCAGCTGACGATTTGAAGGAGAAGTGTCACCCAGGGAAAAGGTATGGATGTCCCACTCCTTTCTTTCAAATCCTCCCTCTCTTCTTAACTTTGTCAACGTCTTTGCTCAAGGGCAAAGGCTAACACAAGGCCATTGGTCGTTGCAAATGCGAAGGATTTTCTTTCCATGACTTACTTTTGTCTGCATGTAAACAAGATGATCAGGTGGTTGCAGTCGATGCGCCCAGACTCAATCAAATGTGACCCCTAAAGACATATTGACCGGCAGGCATTTCACAACCCGAGCTGGGCCGAGGGAGCCCTAATAGACATTCATTCATTCATTTTCTCAACTGCTTTATCCTCACAAGGGTTGCGGGGGGTGCTGGAGCCTATCCCAGATGACGGGCACGAGGCAGGGGACACCCTGAATTGGTGGCCAGCCAATCGCAAGACACGAGGAGACAGATAACCATTCATGCTCAAACTCATGCCAGGGGCAATTTAGAGTGTCCAACCAGCCTACCATCCATGTTTTTGGAATGTGGGTGGAAACCGGAGTACTCATAGAAAACCCACATAGGCCCGGGATGAACCTGCAAACTCCACACAGGTGGACCGACCAGAACTGTGAGGCTGACGTGCTAACCACTCATTCCCCGAGGCGCCCGATTCTTTAGACAACAATACAATATTTGCCGATTTGTAGATTGTAGATTAATATCTGATTGAGGCGAGAGCTCACCATGTTTTTTCTCGTCATTTAGACATTGTGCTTGCTTACTGGGAACAGCAAACTATCGATCTTTGTTGTCCCACTAACTAGTTGTCTGCCATTGACAGCTATAAATCTCCAATCCGTTTGAACTAGGTCCCAGTTGAAGCTACGAGTGATAAACATATACTGCATTTTCACGACTATAAGGCGCACCGCATTATAAGGCGCACCCTCAATGAATGACACATTTTATTTTATTTTTCCATATATAAAGCACACTGGATTATAAGGCGTCCTGTCTATTTTAGAGAAAATTTAAGACTTAAGTGCGCCTTATAGTCGTGAAAATACGGTATACAGATTATATACAGAACATGATACAGATGACCTGGTTCCTAAGATATCGTGGTGTCTCTACCTCATTTGCCTTGTTGGCGACTGAAATGAAATTGGGAGCAACCCACTGGGCAAACAAAACTGACATTCTTCAATGACGAAATATAATTGAAAATTGACTTTTTAATAGCTTGTCAGCAAATATGTCTCAAGAGTCCATCCCAGGCATCTTTGAAATCGAACAAGTAGTAATTGTCTTGTAGTGTGGCTACTTTTGACAATGTGTCGGTGATCGAGCCCTTCCAAAAGATTCTAATTTGCATGTGTTTAATATGCAAGCGCACACCTGAGTTCCCACACCCATGACTCTGCAGCTATGCGCATGGAAGATCCAAAGCCACTTACAAAAAACAGGCGTGCCTCTTGACGTCAAATGATAACTTAATGCACACTTGCTCTGTGGTGTCATCATTCCAGTTAGATCAGGGGTCTCGAACTCAAATTACCTGGGGGCCGCTAGAGGCCGAGTCTGGGTGAGACTGGGCCGCATCAGGATTTCCACAAGAAAAGCACTGATAAAACATTCCAACGTTATCAAATATCTTTATTTTTTAACAAAAAATAATGAATTAAATAAATTAACTTAAAGATGAATAAAAAATAAATCAATCAGTAATACAAAACCAAATAATACTAATGAGCATACAGTAGATATACACTGGCTGGCTAAGTAGAGAAAATGAATTATTTTTATTCCGTTTCAAATGTCTGTATTAACAGCTCTTTAACCTTTAACTTTCTGAACTTGAATGGAACATTGAACATGAAATATTCTGAACACGGCTTCTCTTGCCTACTCCTTGCTGCTAGAGACCTGGCAGCGCTTCTTCTCACATAGTCACATTTGGCTTGAGGGAGGAAGCAGTGGAGACCCTCAGT
Source organism: Stigmatopora argus (assembly GCF_051989625.1). NCBI lineage: Eukaryota > Metazoa > Chordata > Actinopteri > Syngnathiformes > Syngnathidae > Stigmatopora > Stigmatopora argus. The sequence continues at coordinate 11,203,382 of NC_135398.1, forward strand.
AGAGCTTGAAGATGCTCATCAGTAAGTCTGGACCTGTACTTGGACTTATTGAAGTTCAAGGTGGAGAAGAGCTTCTCACACAAGTATGTGCTCCCAAAAAGGCACATGGTCCGCTTGAACCTTCGGGAAAGTTCAGGGAAGCTGGGGGTCAACTCTCTCAAAAATTGCCCAAGCTTGTCTGCTTCTCCACTCACCTCCCTGAACTTGGCTTTGAGTGCAGAGTTGCACTGCAGGTCAATGAGCTCCATTTGAAGCTCAGGAGGGGCATCTTGCACATCAAAGGAGAAGGGGTCCGCAAAAATTTGAAATGTGGCTTTGTGTGTCTTGAAGTCTGCAAATCTGTGATCAAATTCCTCCTGTAGCTTCGAAATGGCCTCAACATACTTCTCACCACTGAATGGTGTGCCTGCATCCACGAGAGCCTTGCATGCTGGGAAATGGCAAAGGTTTGTCTGAGAGAGCTGGGCTTTCCATAACACAAGTTTAGTGCAGAATGCTCTCACGTTGTCATAGGCAGCACTGACAAGTTGCCCCTGGCCTTGTAGCTTCTTGTTCAGTACATTAAGCTCTTGTGTGATATCAACAAGAAAAGCCAAGTCCATGAGCCATTTGGGATCACTTAGCACAGGATCAATCAACTCACAAACGGCGTAGCTAGCTTTGACTGCTGCATTACTGTCTTTGGTAGCCTTCTTGAAGAGATCCTGTTGCCTCAGAAGACGTGTTTTAAGACTGGCAACCTGGTTGGCTCTCTCATCTCCCTGGTATTTTTCGTACTCCTCAGCATGTCTCGTAGTACAATTACGTTTCAAATTGTATTCCTTGTGCACCGCAACTTTTTCAGTGTAAATGAGACACGTCGGGGTGCCCCTGTGTTCAACAAAAAAATATTGCACTCCCCACTTTTCTTGAAACTGTCTGTGCTCATCACCGACCTTTCTCTTCACGGCAGGCTTTGAAAGAGACATCTCTGGGGCTCTGTAATATGTTTTTCCACTTGGAATGAGTCTCGGGTTGATCTTTCACATTCAGTCGCGCGGGTTTGTGGCGCATGTGCACTTTCGCTCTCCGTTTCAATCGCGGAGATGGCTACAGACACTGACACAGGCTGGATCACGGATCATAGCGCCTCATTCAGTTCTATGCTGAGAGCAGCGGAGGAGTGTGCGCGCCGAGCGGAGTGATCGGCCTCACGGCTTCTCCTCCGCCCAGCTGATTGGAGGAATGAATGAGTGAGTGAGCGAGACACTGGACAGCCCGGCCGATGTCCCGCCCTCCAGAGCCGTATACCTTACCGTGATTGGTTCATTCAGCTCCGAACCAAAGTTCCCTCTAATTTTTTGTTGGTCTGAGCAGAAAGACAACCTCCCTGAGCGCACTGAGTACCAGTGTGAGCGACATCATCGCTACTCGGATGATTCGCCTAAAGACGTTTCGCTGACGGACGTTTGACAGACGGGCAGGTCGCCGAATGGACGTTCCACCGAACGTTTATTCGGCCGAACGGAGGTTTCGCCGAAACGGGATTCGAACGCTCGCCCCGCCGGATCGTGTGTGTACAAGTTTTTCAACCTCGGCCCGCGGGCCATATACGGCCCGTTAGGATTTTTAATCCGGCCCGCCGCCGGTGTTGTCCAAATTATAGTAAAAATCAATGTTCGTCTACCATCAATGGCAGTCCGGGAGTAAGCACCCTTGGGCAGGCAGATGTAGCAGAACCGAGCCGTAAAATGACAGCAATCGGGTCAAATCCATCCTAAAACAGCATTTAATGATTAAATACAAATACTGGATGATATCGCGATGGAGGCAAAAAAACGTCTATAAACGTCCATTCGCCAAACGGCTCAAAATGCTCTCAAATTCGGTCAAATCCAGCTGAAAACAGCGTTTAATGATTAAATACAAATACTAGTATTTGTATTTAATCATTAAACTAACAAATACTAGTACGACCTGTCCGTCTGTCAAACGTCCGTTGGCGAAACGTCTTTAGGCGAATCATCCGGTCACGACATCATCATTGCTCGCTATCGGCACACCAGTATCACACCTGCCACAAGCAGGTGCATGTCAATGTTCCCTCTAATTTTTCATGTAAAACATGCTGTAAAACAAGAAAAACATGAGTGGACAGAGCTACTGCCACTGGCTGCCACTTAAACGGCGCCATCATGGGGAAAGGGGTAAAAAAAAAAAAAAAAAAAAAAAAAAAAAAAAAAAAAAAAAAAAAAAAAAAAAAAAAAAAAAATCGATCTTTCATATTAAGACGGGGGCCGCAAATTATCGTCCCGAGGGCCGCAGTTGGCCCGCGGGCCGCAAGTTTGAGACCCCTGAGTTAGATAGTTCATCCACATTGTCGGGATATATTATCAGGCGAGAGAGTGGAATGTGATAAAAAGAGGGAGTTGGGGAAAAAATTATTTGGAGTGAAAATCACACAAGACAGACAACAATCACATTTTTTTTTCACGGTTGACTTTTATGTTCAAGTAAAGGCTTTATCTCAAGTGAGTTTTTAGTTAATGCTAGACGTCAGAGCAAGGTAATGACCAAAACTATTCTTAAATTATTCATTCAATCATTTTCTGAACAGCTTATCCTCACAAGGATCGTCGGGGGGGTTCAACACAGTAAGATGTGTGTACAGTATATCTAATTTGTGTTCATGTGTCTTGTTTTAAATGACAAAATTCTCAACACGTTTCAGAACCATCCTTGACCTTAATGTTGGAAATCAATGAGTGTGTTGATTGACAGGCTGTGCACATGAGCGTGTTGATATGCAAGTTTTACAAGTCAACTGGTGGTCCTAGTGGGCTTGTTTGGATCTGGTGTCCCTGGTGGGGTCACTGCCTACCGTTTGAACTAGTTATCTGTCAGCTTGCTGTGACAGGTTTTTCATCTTCTATGCCGCAAAAGATCAAGAGAGCTTGATGTGAAGGATTGGGAGCAGGTAAATTGGTCAATGTGATGCTATTTATTCATCTAGTGTTTTGCTTTACTGGTGTTGTATTATTAAAATCGATTTTGCAGAATAAATGAGATATTCAGATTACTTTTTTTATCATGGCGACATAGTGGTTCCCTCACCTGACTTCAGTGCGGGCAGGCGCGGGCTAGATTCCTGCTGGTGGCGGTATGATTGGGAGTGTGAATGGTCAATTGTCTCTCTATGTGCCCGACAACTGACTGCGACCAATCTAGGGTATAGTCTGCCTTTCGCCCAGAGTCATTTGGGATAAGCTCCAGCAACCCCTGCAACTCTTACGAGGATCCTCGGTACAGAAGATGAATGAATGAATGTGGCAGATGATGCTAAGTGCTCTTTGTTTAACTGTGAGTGCGTCTAAAGCATACAACAATTGGCTGAAGGCACAGAAAAGGGCACGGCCTCAAAGTGTTACATGTCCTCAAATGTGAGTGCTTCGCTGCCTATGTCTTCATGCACAAGAATTGATAACCTTGACCCTCGCATGCTTAATGAAAGTTTATTATGGCGCCAACGTGTGAGGGGACCTCTTTGTCAAATATCCCTTACACAGGCTTTTTGGCTGCCTTTGAAAAGAAGTGGTGGGAACGTGAATATTCTAATTGTTTGTGTGTACCCTGCTTTACTTGAATCCCAAGTGGTTAAACTACATTATAAATATTTATCATGTCATAAATTCTGAGCACCCCGCCGACAATAAACCCCTGATTTAGTGTTTTGTAATCATCAAATAGTATATTGGGTAATTTTGAAGTGCTGAGTATTTTAAGCGATTCCCTGACACCTATAAAAGGCATTATGATCCATTGTGGATTGCTTCACCTTGGAAGCTAACAACTGGCCTGAGGCACGTCAATCTGACGCCGTTAACGATACAATTTCCTGTACAATAGATTATTAAAATGAACCTGTTGGAACTGTTGTGCAAAAGGCGAAATACAGTTTTTGAGCTAACTAATGTTGGACCAGAAGGTTCTAGTCAGGGTCCCCGTTGTCCACATTACAAAATTGTTTCTTGAGTGTATATTTTCCACTCTACTTTCTCATCCTATCAGAACAGGGGATTGCTTGAACTATTTTTCCAAAGTCTAGAGCACATGTGTCAAAGTGGCGGCCCGGGGGGCAAATCTGGCCCGCCGCATCATTTTGTGTGGCCCGGGAAAGTAAATCATGAGTGCCGACTTTCTGTTTTAGGATCAAATTAAAATGAAGAGTATAGATGTATATTACATTTCCTGATTTGACCCCTTTTAAATCAAGAATTGTAATTTTTTAATCCATTTTTTTCTGTGGTTTTAGTTCAAAAATCATTTTGTAAAATCTAAAACTATATTAAAAAAGCTAAAATAAACATTGTTTTAGATCTATAAAAAAACTGAATATTCAGGGCTTTTAATACAGTTCTTTTGATCCATTTATTAAAAAAAATATCTAAATATCATATCTAAAATGGTCCGGCCCACATGAAATCGAGGTGATGTCAACGCGGCCCGCGAACCAACCCGAGTCTGACACCCCTGGTCTAGAGGATATATAATTTTGCTCTCAATGATTGAATAGTCATGGAAATTTCTTGGGCATTTTCCAAGATGCATTATCTGAACTGATATGATGTGCTCAATTAATAATTTCAATTGTCAAAAACACATATATTGCAGTTGAGCAATAAAATGAATGAGCTGGAACATATTCCTACCATCCTTCACTGGAGACCCATTATTCAAAAGCCACTGTTTGTTTTTCTCCAGTTTGCATCAATTTTAGAGTGTTTATAGATAGATATACTCTGTTGCCTTTTGTCATGAAGTTGAGATGATTCATCATCGAGAGTACTCAAGCAGCTAAAACAGTCTTGTATCTGTTGACTTTAAGACAGAAATTGGTGGATCAGGGTAGATGTATGGCGCTATAATAGGCTTCTATCCCTGAAGGTATCAACTTTGAGCACTCTTATGTGAAACCACAAATAAATCAATATTACAAATCAAAAAAATTGCCTTCCCCTTCTCTGGAGTGCTTGCCCAATCAGTATTCATTCATTAATTTCGGGAGTGAGTGGTCAAACGCAATACTTTCGAAGATACTAGTTGACCTTTACAATGTATTTCCTGTAATTTTTAGTTAACCCTGGTATAAAAAAATGCTGTTATATCAGTGTGAAAATAGAGTCATTAACTGTATTGTACTCCCCTAAGGTTGGTCATTTTCAACTATCAACTGTCAAAAATTCTACTAAGCGATTATCCTGTGGTCTGTGGTGTAGTGAGAGTGATTTTTCACCTATTGATCTGCTTAGAAAGATTGTATATTTAACTTGACTATGACCTCTAATTAAAACTTGCCATCCAATGGGAGAACAGGTTTCTCGCTTAGCGCAAACAAAACGGTCGAGGAAATACTTTATGGATGTATTCTATATTTTCAATTTGTTTCAAGACCAGATTTTCTTTCTTCTGTAATACTATTTCGCAGAGCCTAAAAAAACAAATGGAACAAATGACCGTACAGTCAAAAGTCTTGGTTTGTTGTATTCCTGTTAAAGTGGCAATTCCAATTCAACTTAACATTTTCACAGACTGCCATTTTTTAGAAGTATTGTCACATTGGCCAATACATAGGAAGACACATTTTGTCATCAATGTGCCACATCTAACATCTATGACATCCTTCGAAATAATCTTATGTTAATAATCTTATGTCATCTAACTGTTGCCAGGTATTCGCTGCATAAATTCACAGTGAGCCACACACGTATTGCCACTTGAATAACAGAACACTAAGGCAGAGTGGTAGAGGGGGAGGTGATTTAAGGCGGTGAATTTGTAGGACCTGACTCTGTTGCCTCTAACACACGGACTATGGCAGCTCGACGTTTTCTGGCATCATTGATCTGTGCTGACGATTCTCTCCCCAGCGGGACCTGTTATGCCGAGCTCACGCTATGATTGTCAGGGGTGTGTGTTAATTAACTAACAGGGTCCTGAGGGGTCTTGGGCTGCTTAGTCCTAATGAGGATACCACTGCAATGGTGAAAGACAAGCCCGAAAACCGGACGTTGCAGTACCAGCAAACTTTGGTAAGGTGACGATTAGCTAATTTATGTTGTTTTCATGTCGTGTGCACAGAGTGGAGCGTTTATCACAATTGGATATAGGATGCAATGGTTAGAGGTGGGGGCTGCTGATGCCTCGGTTTTCTGGCCGGCTACTGAATGATAATTCTTCTCAAACATGTCGAGTTACTACTTTTATTGTCCTCCTCTTGCTTCCAATTCACCTTGAGCCACAGGTGTCGCGGCCCTATGCCGCACTATCGATGTGATTAATTCCTCTTCATTTAGATCTCACCCTTCCGTGTCAAATGAGTTTTCTGGCCTTAAATTAAAGGCAATTGGAGCAGACTGATTACTTTGCCTCATGGGCCGTTGATTGAAAAATCATTGAGATTTTAAGAGCAGAGTCTGATCACTTTTAAGAGCATTACTTTCCGTATCAAGATACCTTTGGATTCGTCCTCCCTCTTTTTTTTGACTGAAAGAGAAGTGTTTCTGAATATAAATACCCTCATGCACCAATTTTCTCCTCACTCATGTAGTAGCTCGAATGACAGCCATGTTCCAGAGCACCACACAGGGGGGATAGAACCTACGGCGATGCACAGGCAGACTGTCAATCAATAGTTGATTCCTTCCAATCAAGACTGCAGTTGCATTTTATAACAAGACTCATGCAGTGGGCTGTTTTTTATTCATCGCATGCTTTTCGTCTGTGTGGCACACGAGCGCTTCTTCAGATCAATGACGTGCCCGTTTTCAGTGCTGAAAATCAATAGTAATGTAAGATGGCAGTTAGACTCCCTCTGGATTGGAACGTGCTGCCTGCACCAGCGTCGCCGCCTTTCGCCTTTTCTGGCCGCAACAATCGGATCAATGTCTCAATCGTTTGCCAGCTGCATCAAAGTCTATTAAACCCCAAGAATAGATATGTGTTTGGATCTGGAAGCGATAGGCACTGAGTTGCCCTGACTGACTAATCGGTAATCAATTATTACAACACTTTTTTTTCTCAACAAACACTAAGAATACTTTTATACACAGCAGCAAATCCCTATATATCTCAGGGGATTCAATTATTGTATATTATTTTTGTCTCATATACTCCAAATATGATTTTTGTCAAAAGCAAATACAAGTCATTCTTCTTTTAAAATATTTGTTTAATTATCGATTCATTTTTCCTCACAAGGGGGGTGCTGGAGACTATCCCACCCAACTATGGGCAATAGACAGGGGACATCTTGAATTGGTGGCCAGGATAAGGAGACAGACATGCTCGCACTCATACCTAGCGGCAATCTGGACTGTACATGGTTTCGGGATGTAGATAGAACCTGGAGTACCCAGAGAAAACCCACACAAGCCTGAGTACAACATGGAAACTCCACATAGGAAGGTTTGAACGCAATGTTTTTTTTTACCATCGATCTCAGGACTGCGCTAACCACTTGGCCGCTTAAATGTTTATTATGTTTGTTATATTACATATTTAACTACCCTGTTGAGATGTTTTGGCCAGAATATGTGCTCTATAAATCTTACCTCTGCAAGTGAATGAGTTGAGATAGTGATGCAAATTATACACCAAAGTTGGTACCTCGGGTTCAGTAAAGAATCTGAAACAACAGCAATTATGCACATCCTAACCTTGGTGATACCCACACACGATCAATCAAGTTCAACATGGTCCACAAAGTTCAGGATTAATAAAAAAATCAATGGAATTGATGTATACTCCCAAGCTTATCCCTTCTATTTTCCAGGTTGTAACACTTGCAATCAAATGTCCTACCTCAGATGAGAGAAAGCACGAGTGTTTTGCCACTTTGGAATCTGACTGAAATGCGCAGATAGCTATCACATTTACATCAGATAAGTGCAAGCTCGCGCCTACAGCCTCTAGTTTCTTTCTGTCTAAAATTGGATGGCGGTGTTGACAAAGCGTCCTCAGAGTTTTACTTGTTTGCCATCAAGATTTAGAGAATAATCAAGCGTGGAATATTTCCATCGGGTAAAATCCCACAGTAGCAGGGTAGAAGAGACTTTTTGGATGATGTATCTTGATGTGTTATCAAGGAGGAATTCTCTTCTATCAGAACTACTGTGTGGTAGCGCATTGCATCACTCTGGTATGTTTGCAGAAATCTTAAAAATAGAAGCAGCATCTGTTGAACAGCAGTGTTTATTTACATCAGAAAAATGCACTCGCTCCATTAATGCACAAATTTGTGAAGCCTTTCTATTTTACGAAGGGCATTATTAAAAAAACTTCAGTCATTACTGAGTCATTTATATGGCAGGATTTGCACTCTAGATCCAAAGTGCACAAAGATCATTCAAAGACTCATTCTTTCTTTTTTATTATTATGTTTTATTTAAAGTTTCCAGCCTAATAAAATGAAATATCTGAGATGTACTTCATGCTAAATGAAAATGGTGTGGCTTCTTTCGCAGACACGGGCAATCAAAAGTAGTGAACTTTCAAGTGTGATGTAGCATGAGTCAAAATATGTAACTATCAAATCGCAAAGCAGAGGGTTTTTTTTTGTACCTGAGCTGATCAATTAATTTCCGATTTTAATTTTACCAGCCTGTTCACAATAAGTTAGCCAGCAGAATGCATGTGCGTTCTTCGTCTCAGCCTTCAGCCTTTTGAATGCTGTAGCACACGTGCTTGTTTAGTTGAGTACAAAGACATCTCGACACAGATTTTATACGCACAGAAAACGGTGTTGTGCTCAAGAATTACAATAAAAGAAATTAGCTCATTGCAACGTAATCATGTGGTAGCATGATGGATGAGTGGTTAGCACAAAATACAAAATTGCTCTGTATTTGTTATTGTTTTCTAATTGTAACGGAGTGTTCAAGGGTGATACGGTGGAAAGTGTTTAGCACATCCACGTCAGAGTTCTAGAATCAAGGGTTTAGTCCCTGGTGGGTTCTGACTGACAGTTTGAGCTTGCATGTTCTCCATGTTCTGCGTGGGTTTTCTCTGGGTACACCATTTACCTCCAATATCCCAAAAATATCCATGCTAGGCTGGTTGAACACTTTAAATTGCAGGTAGGCATGAGTGTGAGCCTGAACGGTTGTTTGCCTGACCGTGCCCTGCGATTGGCTGGCAACCAATTCAGGATATCCCCTGCCTACTGGCCGTAGTCTGGTGGGACAGTCTTTGGCACCCCTTCGATCCTTATGAGGATAAGCGGTAAAGAAAATGAATCAATGAACAATTTAATCATTACTTAACCAGACATTCTAAGGAATATATAAAAACGTGCAGTGAAATGAGAGTCAGTCCAGCATTCTTCTTGTTTTGAACAACTGTTCATGTTCTAAACCAAGCGTGTCAGACTCGGGTTGGTTCGCGGGCCGCTTTAACATCAACTTGATTTCACGTGGGCCGGACCATTTTAGATTTAATATTTAGATTTTTCTTTATAAATGGCTTAAAAGAACTGGATTAAAAGCCCTGAATATTCAGTTTTTTATAGATCTAAAACAATGTCTATTTTAGCTTTTTTTTAAATATATTTTTAGATTTTACAAAATGATTTTTGAACTAAAAACAGAAAAAAATGATTAAAAAATTACAATTATTGATTTAAAAGGGGGAAAATCAGGAAATTTTATATACATCTGTACTCTTCATTTTAATTTGATCCTAAAACAGAAAGTCGGCACTCATGATTTACTTTCCCGGGCCACACAAAATGATGCGGCGGGCCAGATTTGGCCCCTGGGCCGCCACTTTCACACGTGTTCTAAACTGTTACTCAGAAAGATTGAGAAGGCTAGAGTACTTTTTACTATTTTTTTTTCATTTTTTAAATGGTACTTGAAAATTTTTTTGTGGAATACATACTTGATTTAGCCTAAACTCTCTTAGACTCTTCAAAGCTGAAACATTTGTGAGCAAAACAGACTGTGGATTGCTCGTTCGCTTTCTTAGGTTCTTCTGGAGCACCTGGTCAGGTGAGACCTTGTCTGTGAGTGACAGCAGGAGAGCCACTAGAGACGCCTTCTCGGGTCACTGGCTTCTATCGCTGTCAGCTATATTTCATGCTGAGATCGTAGGCAGCGGCTTTCTAGCCTTGTGAAGATTCCATGTGGGATGGGACAGGTGGGCAGAGATTGTGACTTGGTGTCAGAACATTGGTGCTGCTTTCAATCTGAAATTTATATATATATATATATATATATATATTTTTGCCTCACAGAAATGTGGGCGATATGCTGTCCTGTTTTGTTACATTTCTGACACAAGAGTGGGCACATTTGCGCAATAGATTTAGCTATGATTTATATAGCTTCTAAGGCTACATGCAGGCTCCATGAAATTAGGTACACCTTGAGTGATAGCCCCCAGATTTTATTTGAACATCCAGTAATAGTTGTAGTGAAATAATGTGTATGAATTTTTACACCTTGAGTGATAGCCCCCAGATTTTATTTGGACATCCAGTTATAGCTGTAGTGAAATAATGTGTATGACTGTTTTTAATTGATATAACAGCATTAAAGCCTTTTAATCATTTCTATATTGTATTATTATTTTACACCAATAAGTAAAAAAGAGTTTCAGCAAAAACCAGGATGGGTAGGTGGCAAAAAAAAAGATTTGCCAATGTGTAAATTTGTGAAGGCTAATGTGCAAATATGCGATTGGCTATTGTGTGCCAAGTGATTTCCAGACTAAAGAAAAAAATTAATGAAGACAGAAACACCATTTGCTAGTAAATGCAGGCCTTCATATACTTATACGCATACATAAATTGCTGCTAAATCTGTATGTGGTCCATTTGACTATACAATTCTTCTAGGCACAAGGGATAAGGAATATTCAGTGGTTATCATCTTTTAGATTTTTCGCATTTATAGAAGCATTTTCTTTCATTTAATATATGTGTCTTTTCTCTGTGAATAATGCATGAAACCTAATGAAATATTTCAGGCATATGCAGGACTGTGTATACATTAAAGTGCTGATCCAAATTAGAACTAACTGTGGTGTGCGCTACTCTACCAACTGTCAGTTCTGGTCACTATTAAGATAGATTTTTCCCGCTTCTGCCTCCCATTTGATTTCATTTATAAGGCTTATAAGGCCATGTTCTACATTTCATTTGTGCAAATGAAGCATTCAATATGCTTTTACATGTCAGTGGGTATGTTGTTGTGAGCAAGCGTATGTTTTCACCTTCACATACATGTCTGGGCGTGGTGTGCCTCAGCCAGAGCAGATGTTTTGAGGTTGTGCGCTTATGTTCTATTAACACCAGGGGAGCCGAGAAATTGGCACCATCAAAGTCACTATCTATTTGGTGCACACACACATTCAGGCCACCTACATTTTACAACCTAATTCCTTATATTTGTTCCATGATGTTTTTAAAAGAAATTAAAATATGATCCCAACCATTTTTCTACAACTCTACAACTTCCAGTAGATTTGTGAGAATGTTGGGTTTATTTTTGTGCAATCAGATTCCAGCCACATCCCAACAGTGCTGTTTCATATCCAATAATTTGAATTGTGTTCATAAAAAAGTTGTTTCTTTCACTAATCACATTGCACATTTCTCATCAATGGGCCAGAGCATTGGCCTATACTGATGTGAACATTTGCTTTGCAATCTGTTTGAACTGGGAAGTGATCATTTCTTGCCCTTCCAGTTCAAATGCATATTGCTGTTGCTGGGAGAGAATGAGTTAACGCCCTAATACCAAGTCCACAGCCCACCACTGTTCTCCAACATGCTGCATAAACACTACATGAAACTACAGGTCCACTAGAATACCACAAAGTCCACACATTGCGAATTGTTTTAAATCCAGTCAATGTATGCGCATCGATTTCTATCATGACAGTTCAGCCCTGCGAAAATCCCATTCCTATCTTCCTGTATATCCCGCGCTGTTTAATATTTAAAGCCACGTTGCCGCAACATCTTTATGTAAAACATACTACAGTGGTGCAGCGGGATACGCACATGGCCCATTTAAGATTCCTGCGATCTACCTGGGCAATGCACACAAGGCTTACGGAATCATATAGACATTGAATGTTGAGCATCAAGATGGTTGCAGATTGAGTGTCAATTATAGACTGCAATCTCTCCAGCCGCAATCACCAGGGTGTGATCAACTGCTTTGTATTGTGTGTCCATCTCGTTACCTTCTCCTTTCGTGACCTTCCTTTCTTTCTCCAAAGACTCTCAAAGTCAAAGAGCTGTCCCTTTGCATTCCCCCTAGTCAGCACTACTTTTATTTTTTCACAGACTGTGCATGGCTCAGGTCCATTCGGGTGCTGTCACTGCCAAATTGGACCCTTACCTGCACATCTCTGCAGAAGCAATCTCTGCATAGCCTGCGGAGAGAAAGAGAGAGTAAAAAAAAAATCTCAATTCATTTGACTACCAAAATAGAAGGCCAAAAGTTCCATTGGAAAATCACCATGAAATTGTGTTCAATAGAAGCTCTTTAAGTTTAACATTTATGATGCTGTCCTTGATGGTTTTCCAGGTAAATCACGAAGTAAAAAATGACTTGTTACGTACAACAACACAGGATAATCAACTAGTATAAAACATGAGAATTCCCACGACCCTTTGCCACCCACCTTTGCTGACTACAACTCTTCTCGTCACAATTGCGAACTTCACAATTTGTCCAAATCAATCATCCTATTATTTAGTCAGTCAGTGGCAGAAGGGTGTTTTTTCCTAACACTATTCTATAGTACTCCTTGGAAAATTAGATTATCCTGAAAATGATTGAAATGAATTCAATTAATGAATAAAATGCTAATCAATATATTTCTAGTTCAACAAAAGTGTTGCTTTCAATTCCACCATGGCACCCTTAAAGTGATAAATAAATAATAAATTTTATATTCTAATTTTTAGGGTAGTGCTGTGCAGTGTATTCCAAGTTCGTCAAAAAGACTAAGTCACATGCTGCCCGTTAATTTCCAATTCACCTGAACTACAAAGGTTTGCAATTCATTGTTGTGCACTCAATGAAAGGCAATGCGTTAAGAGTTCTTTCAACGTTTGTAAAGGCAGCTTTGTGTTCTGTCTCATTAGTGATCCTCAGTAAAGTGTGCCTTTTGCGTGTCTGTGCCTTTTTCTTAAAATACATTGTGCCTGACTTCAAGAAATGACATTTTTAAACTTGTTGTCAATCTCACCTTTGGCATCCCTTCCAGTCTTATGTTTCTGACAAGCCCTGATCCCAGGCTGATCCCACTTCCACATTACTCTGCAGCCCCCACCCCCATACTCCAGCCCTCATGCTAACAACATTGCGTGTCGGTCCCCGTCCATTTCTCCCTCCCATTGTCACATTGGGTCTGTTCGACAGCAATGACATTTTTCCTTATTAACCCTAGATGTGAGTCGTGTATAAGGGTTAGGGTTGGGAAAAGTACCTGGCTGTCATGTTGCAAATGTTGGTCATGAGATGAATAAAAAAAATTCTCTCTCTTGTTCTAATTTAATTTTCTTTTCCAACCCCTGAGGCCTTACGGGCTAATTATACTTGTCTTCGTCACATTGACACAATACTATGTAACAATATGGGCCCAAAAATGAACTCATTCTATACCAATAATGATTGCTAACCCTCCCAGTTTAAATGAATTGGATATGTTGCTATGTCAAAGAGCTAAGAAAAGTAACAATCCATTTCAGCCATTATGTATGAATTTTATTTGTTCCTTTAAGTATTTCCACTTTTCCCCCCTCAATGTAACGTTTTGAATTAGACTGCCAAGTCAGTTTTGAAATTTATAGGCCAATATATTACAAAGTTTGAAGTTGTGTTGAAGGCATTACTACAAAATGCTGTTATTTTATACCAGTAGATTTTTTTTGGTCTATTGTTAGAAAGTAAAAGACTCTCACAGAAAATCTGCCTATTAAAAAGAAAACTGCAGCAGTGACAGAAAAGCCTTGACCTTCAATTAAAACGTAAAATTAATCAGATTGTACTTTTCGCAACGAGGCTTCTCTTACGAGACACCCACGTTTTTACGATCAGTTCTGCAAGGACACACAAAGCTGTGGTCATTAGAATGTCAAACATTTGTCCTTTCCTCCGCCTCCGTGTCCTGACGGCGAATTCATTACACTGCAGCGCCTTGGGATTTGCTGAAAAACTTTAATCTCATCTGTTGTGTGATGCTTGCACATGGCCAGGCTTGAAAACGTGGCTGTGAGAGTCACACGGCCGATTGTGCTGAGGGAGTTTCGCAATGAAAAAGTTGCTTTGATGGGCCTGATTTAGTCCCTGTTGTTGAACTTCTGCAATGGGAGAATCTGTTTAGCAATCACAGTTAAGACGCAAATGGGGTTGAATGTTGAGTGATGTATTTATTTATTAGAACTGCAATGCGGATGGGGCGGCCCGGTGACTGAGTGGTTAGCACGTCAGTTCTGCGGACGAGAGGTCGATCCCTGGTCAGTCCCCACAGTGTGGAGTTTGCACATTCTCCTAGGGTTTTCGTGGGATTTTTCCAGGCACTCCGGTTTCCTCCCACATCCCAAAAAAATACAGGTTAGGCTGGTCGAACACTCCAAATTGCCCCTACTAGGTTTGAGTGTGAGCATGAGTGGTTGTCCGTCTCCTTGTACCCTGTGATTGGCTGCCCACCGATTGAGGGTGTCCCCCGCCTGGTGCCTCTAGTTAGCTCGGATAGGCTTCAGTACCCTTCACGAGCCATGTGAGGATAAACAGTTTGGAAAATGAATGAATGTAAGGCGGATGTTCTAACCAATCTTCAATCATGCTGCCTAGATAATCAACTACAATTATAAAACAATAACAGGCAGGCATGGAAATTTTGGGTGATTTGAAATTGCAGTTACATTTGAATGAAATTATTTCTTTATAACAAAAAAGAAGGTATTAATTGATTTTTTGCATGTTGATTGATTCGATTGTTATTAACCATATAGACCCAGATTGACGTATTGTAGATATATAAATGATGTATAAGGTCATTTGGCAGAAAAAAACATGTGTTGTGACCAGAAGAAAAATATAAGACAGATGCATTGTGGTCTGGAACATATTTTTTCCCCACTGTGTCTCACCACATTAAACCTTAAGTTGCTTTGACAGTAGCAATTCCATGCATTTCTCTTAGAATGCACTCAAGTGGTGATTGAGGATGTGTTGGCTCAGTAAAACAGAAACTATTTGTTTCTCGTACTCATTCGGTTTATTTTCAGAGAACACAATTTTCTGTTGTTTTTAAACCATCTGTCAAAATGCTCTCCAAATGGGTGACAATATGCTGGCAGTGTATGAGTTACAAAACAGCACTATATATCTTTATTTTAACTTACAAATTCCCATATTTATATGGAATCTGTAAATATACTGATATCCTAGAATTGAGAAAATTATTGGACATCTTACCTGTTAATAAAAAATGCTTTTCTGTTTAGTTTTGCAGTGCAGGGTGAGTGGGCAGGGATGGACCCAAGTGCAGGGAAGCCAGTCGGACAAACGTTCAAACATTCTTTGATAAACATAACGTTTGCCAAAATAAAACTTTTAAGACAAAACTGAGGAAAAAGTAACTGACTAACCACAAAAGTAAAACCAAACTTAGGGGTGGAAACACAAGGAGATACAAAGATGTGAGCAGAAATAAACAGAAACAAAACAGACGATCCCACAAGGTGTAGACAACGAGGAAGAGGCGGGGGATTGGCTGAGAACATAAGGGGGAAGATCACAACAGGTGAAATCATTGGGTGATCACAATGATAAGTCACACTGAAAAAAACTGAGGAAGAATTAAAAAAATCAAAAGAACCTAAACCTAACACTTTAAAAAGATAGAAGCAGTAGAAAATTAAGTCAAACACTATCAACATTCTGAAACTGAATATTATAACAACAGATAAACTAGAACAATCTCTAGTCTAGTGGATAGCTTCTCATGGACCTAGAGTTACTTATTGACTTTGAACAGTTCAAATTTCAACAATAATCCTGTAAATCAAATAAAAAAGAATAATATTTTTTTTTTTCAAGTCTCTCCCTTAAATCTCAACTGCTACCAGATGAGAGACTATTGTTCAGAGTTTTGTCTGGGTGTTGAAATGACTAATTCCAATTCTGAACTTGGTCACGTGGCAGGTGTAACAGTTATAGATGGAAATCCACCTGCAGCTTTCTCGTGAGGGCGCCGCTAGCCAGATGGTCAGGTACTGTTCTCCCAGTCATCCACATTGGCCTAATGGTGCACCCCAATTAAACAGGTTACAAGATTTAATGTGTGAGTCCAAGCTGTGTACTGTGATTGAGTCATTAGCACTCTAAAATCAGTTGCTGTGCTCAATTACAGGGGACAATTTATTTTGTCTTTCAACTGACCGATTTACAGAGGAATTTAGACCCACCTATGTATATTGTCGTCAACATCCACTCGCTGCCAACCCTCCCGGTTTAAACCGATTTTCCTTTTTATTGCCATGGAATTAAAAAATGTGCTTTCGTTGCCATCCCTCTTTTCGTGAAAGAAAATGATTCATGGTTGAAAGTATAGCATCCCATAAATGCTTTACAAGACTGGAACAGAATGCAAAGTGGTAGAACACAAGCAATTGTAAAAAGATAGGCAGGACACTATTAAAAAGTTAGACAATAAATATAAAATTGCCAGTGATCAAAGAGCTAATAAAATACACAGCCACTATTAAGCAGCATTATGAATCCCATTTAAGTTTTCCCTGATCATTTTCTCTCAAGGACAATGTCTCACATTAATCACATCTCATTATCTTTTATCATTGTGTTTTCTCGTTACCTGTGTCCTTATCCACTAAAGGCGCGAAATCTCACAAATACTTCACGGTTAGGTTACAACTGATCCTATTTTAACTCTTTTGTATTCATGTTACTAAGATGAATTTAATACCCGGTGTGCTGCCCCGTTAGAACATAAAGCCGGTAAGATGAGCTGTTGCTTTTCTCTATTAATAACTTTTGCGATAACAAAATCCATTTTTATTTCGACATAAACCATCGCTGATCCGCCCAGCAGTGAACGCACTCCCCTGTGATGTGCTGTATATCAACACAGCAGATGCTTAATGCTGCTTTAGTGGCATCTGCTTGCTCCTCTGTTGCTGGCTCAAGCAGCAATGTAAACACATATCAAACATTTGAGCCGAACATTTGAAATATGAGACCCCTCGTGTGATGCAAAAACAATTTGCATGTGTTCTTACTGCTCTCAAGATGAACATAGCAGGCCAGACACATTCATATTTTTCATAATACCAAGACTGACCTCTGAGAAGCAGCGTGAGCAGAATCTTATGATTTATGGGAATTAAATCTGTTTGTTTTTGTCAGATTAATTATCAGTTCCTTGTGAAATCAGTTTCATGCAGTTCCCAGGCATCTTGAGAACAATTAATTTTGTCATTATAGTTTTGAAATAAATTACAAATACCTATAAAATATGGAGTCAATGCATTCTATATATCTATGCATGAAGAAAAAAAAGTTGACACAATAATAATCTAGGATATATTGGAGAAGATAAAAGTATTGACATTCAAGTGTTTTCTACTACTTTTATTTACATTCTCTTCCACTATCACAGAAGTTTTAATTTTTTTATTCAGCATTTACCAACAAAGGTTTAATTTTTTCCCTCCAAATGTAGTAACCTGACAAGCTTGTACTAGTGAAGGCATTACTTTTATCAGGTTTTAACAGTATACAGCTCCAAGCAGATTTAGAGAGAAAAGATCCCTTAAGATCTCATTAACATACCATTCATTGGTCTCCACAACTTTTTTGAAAATTCAGAAAGAGGATTTCAGTGTGCAGAAGCCAGTTATGGGTTCAAAAACAATAAACACATTGTCCACTTAGCCTACTACACCATGTTACCCCCAGAAAATCAACTTGCAGGTAAACATGGCATGAACTTGTGCATCCAAAAGCTTCTCCACCATCTATAAGCAACCCTGCACCCCCAGTTCATTTGAGTAGAACAAGCAAGTCTGGAATGGTCGTGACACACATTTTAATTAGGGGAGGAGGAGAAATAAGGTGTGTAGCACACAAAGATGCACTAGTTGCAGCCTGGAGAAAACAAGGCAACATTGAGCCTTGTAGATGCACACCTTTTAGTGAATTTCCAACATTAAGACAAAAAGTTTTATGACTGGAATTTTATCCTTGAAGACCTCGGAGTCATTAGAAGCATGCTCAGTGTTAGTTGAGCACTGGATTAAAAGGTCAAGTCTAATGTAGTGTTGATTATTTCCTACATTAAAAAAAGCTACACATACCAAAATGAGAATTGAAGGGCCATTGTCAAGAAATTTTAGCCACCTACTGTATTGACCAAATGATTAACATTTTACCTTGCTTTCTCAAATGACTTCCATTAGTGCCTCCACACACTCAAGGCAGTGACTTTTACAGTAACATTAAGACAATGGATCATGGCAACAGAGTGCTTTTAACAACCTTTATTAAAAGTCATGACTGGTTTTGGGTAAGTAGTTAGCTGTTCCATTTTTTCCAGAGCATCAATAGAGTGACCCCTTCAGGGGAGTCAGAATCACCTGCTTGCTTGAGACCACATCCTGGTGGAGAGATTTGCGGGCTGTGCTTGCAGGTCTTCCTGCATGGACTGAAAGTTACAAAATATTAATTGAATGTTCAAATGTTGGGCAAAGTCAGAGGCAGTCACTCACGATATCCATGATGGCAGTTTTGTTCACAGGAATTTGTGCTGCTGGGATAACACACTGCTGTGGCACAGTGGATGAAAACCTGTGATTGATACAAATTGTTATTTACAGTCAAAAGGTTGGATGTGAAGGGTGCCACGTCTCTTGATTTGGTAAGGACGAACTGTGCTTGCAGTGAACTTTGCAAGCCATTTGAAGATCATTATTGAAAAGCATCAGCAAAAGGTTTTAGAATGTCAAATGTTGATTAAAGTCCAAGATAGTAGGACCAGTTATACTGTGTTGTAAACCTCACCTCTTAAAAGCACATGTAAAACATGTAGGCTGTCTGAAGTAATTAATCTCCAACACCATTTTAAATTAAGTTTTGTCACATTACCCTATCCTTTTGTGGGGTGAAGTAATTGGGATCCACAAAGGAGAACATCTTGAAGATGAAGCGCTTGTAGTGTGTTGGGCTAAGAATTCTAGAGGACTCCCGCACAGGAACCATGCTTGTCTGGTAGCGGTCATCATGGTAGGGACACCTGCAACATCATACATGAGAAACAACCCAAGGACAGTGGTTTCATTTCAAAGTAGCAGAAACATTTACCCATCAACTATTAAATCCCATTGAGGGACACTGTTTGGATTAGGAGTGGTAGTGGTCCAGCAGCGCTCCAGGGTCAAAACAATGTTGGGGTCGGACCTATCAAGGATGCGGACTTCAACATACACGGGTTGCTTCAGAACTTTAGTGATGGGGTAGTCTGCGGCGTCGTAGAAGGAGTTGTAAGCTGCCTCTTCTGCAAGTAATATTTTACATAGAGTCATCCAAAATACTTCAATGTAAGAATTTGCCACCATACACACCTTCAACACAGCCCTTTGAGAAACACTCGCCATTTCCAAGTCTCAGCTCAACCCTGAGAGAGCCACCAGCAGCAACTGATGCAGGTGGGGGAAGGTCATTGACCTCTAAAACCAGCGCTTCAACAGCGGTGCCTGAATATCTACACTGGAACAGCAACCTGAGCAAAGGAGTTACATTAGTGTAGTCACCACAGAAGAGGAATGATAAAACAAGTAATTGGCTACAGTAGATGTCCAATTCATTTCAACCAAGAGAGGCCAAGTGATTCACTGCCAAGCAAAATAGATTTGACAGCTACCAATAAATGCCAATACTAGGAACCTTAGAGATAATCCTCACTTGTTTCTAGTGCTAGAGCTACCAGTGAAAGTGCAGAAAGATTGGTTTCAGATCAGTTCTGTCAAACACCAAGCTAAAATACTTACTCAAAATGGCTGTCCCTGGTGATTGAGCCTCTGGGTCCAATTCCTACCTCATACGATGACGACATGTGGTTCTCATATACCACAAAGCCTTCTTCCTCCTTAAGATGTTGAAAGCACCATGAAACACAATTACAGCCAACAATACTCAGTCCAAAAAAATAAACCTCCCACCCACCTTGACAGCGGTGCCACACAAAGTCATGGGGAACTGGAAAATAGCAAAGGCAGCGGTGGTGTCAACAGCCTCACAAGTGGGATCGTTCATTTCAATCAGGCTAATTGAAGTCACATCCACGGGTGGAAGCGTAGAGTCACGAGCTACTACCACCACAAACTGGCCATCTCTTGTACACTGCACCGTCACTGACAAGACAGAAAATATTAATCAAAGCTGCCAAGCTTCAAATTGTAGGAAGGAAGGTTAGCAGAGTTACCAGCTTTGCCGTAATAACACTGGCGTCCATTGTAGCAGCAGTTGATGGCTTCACACTGTTCTTGGGTGATGTCACCGGTTCCACACTGGATCATCTCATTGTGCTCCACTTGGCATTGGTCCACTTGAGTTGGAGTCAAAGGAACACCTACTTGCTTCTGAGGTAGTGACAAAGGTGGATTCTTGTGCAGAGCCCCCATCCAATGCTGAGCATCAACAGCCAAAAGTGCAGCAACCAGCAGCAAAACACCTAACAAGCTCCTGGACTGTGCCATGATGGTGCTCAAGAGTGCAAGGACACTATCTCCATGGCAGACGTTGGCTTTATACTGGGTGACTGGCAGCGTATTCAGCTTGCGGTTCCGCCTCTCATCATTACCGGTTAATTGGGTGCCAGCCGTGTGGAGTTAATCAACTGGGAGCTGAGAGATTGAGCTCATTGGCTGGGCCAGAAAAAGAAAGACTACTTGTGACCGCTAAGTGAAAAGTGGAGTGGACATTTTGTAATGTGTCGGTCATTATGTCGGCTGCATGTTTTGCCCCAGTGTTCTATCTCACTCACTGTCATTGTCATAAACATCACTCCGAATCAAAACGGATTATATGCCTGTTGCCGTCAATGACGCTCAAACATTTGCATTCACTAGATATTCATTGCCGTCAATGTCAGAGAATGGGTTAATAAAAGTATGAAACCTTTGTGCTGCACGCAGATGTATGGGCGTTACACCCAGGAGCTGGGTGTCTACGCCAAGGCGGAAGCGGCCCGCCTACGGGATGGCGGCGTGCGCAATGGCGGAGGAATGCGGCGCAACACCAGCGTCCGAAGTCGAGCTGCCAACCTCCAAAACTCCCCGAAAGGCCCATGCTCCAAGTGCCAGTGTGAGTGATTAGCCCGGCCCTCCTCCTTTTGTATTTTCTGTAGTATTTGTTACAATAATTTTGCATTCATTTTTCTTAAAATTGGAGGAGTTAAAGAGCACAACAAGTCATTGGTGGATTTAATTGAACAAAAATTTGGACGAAGGAGCTACTGATGCAGAGCAACATTAAAGGGCCCTCCAGAAGGAAAAGTTTGCCACCGCTTTCTGAATCATTGCTGTTATTTTTCTTTATTTTCTCTGTCCTATGTTTATTCCGAATGTATTTACAAGTTTTGCCAATATCGGACTATCAAAGATGATCTTATATTATTTAATTTATTTGGAAACACATTCCTATGATTGTTTGGCCACCAATTCAATTATATGTTGATTCATTCATTCATCTTCTGAACCGCTTTTTCCTCACTAGGGTCACGGGGGGTGCTGGAGACAATCCCAGCTGACTTCGGGCCAGAGGTGGTGGAGACCTTGAATCGGTGGCCAGCCAATCGCAGGGCACGAGAAGACAGACAACCATTCACTCTCACACTCATACCCAGGGGCAATTTAGAGCGTCCAATCAGCCTACCATGCATGTCTTTGGAATGTGGGAGGAAACCGGAGTACCAGGAAAAAACCTAAAAAGGCCTAGGGAGAACATGCAAACTCCGCACAGGTGCACCAACCTGCATTAGAACCCAGGACCCCAGAACTGTGAGGTTGACGTGCTAACCACTTAATCCACCGGACCCCAATCCAATTAAATATCTTAAATAATTATATTATAATTAAAAGAATAAATTTGCAAAATACAAATAATGGAACTGCATGTTGTCACAATAAAAATACTTAACCTTTCACTTTTTATTCATTCATTCATTTTGGTAAACTTAACAGTAGTGAAAGGCAGTATTTGGGGAAATGCTTCAGTAGTGTTTACATTTTGGGCTTTAAGGTAGAGCAGCAGTTGGACCTGAGTGGCGAAGCGAGGCGATGTGATCGTGATTGGATAGGACTGATGTGTGCAATGACCTCCAGCCAAGCAGGCTGTCTCAATGTCAAAGACAAGTGCCCACCTTCCATCCTCTGTTTGTGTCTGCTTGTCTCAGAGCGCTGGTTCAGTCTCATCGGTCCGGTTCTCTAAAATCACGTTTTGTAACTGAATAAACGACTGCACTGGAGGGAAGTATCAAACCAATCATATATCACCTTATCATTCTGAGGTGTACTTTTTCAATAACTGCAATATGTTATTATTATAGCTGCGTTTTCCCATGTGGCCAGCGATGTGAGTAAAGCTGAGAAAGGTGGACACCGGTGGAAGCAGCTTTCGTTTCAGGCTCACACCGTTTTTATGGGAGCCTTTTGAAAGCCTCGCAAAATGACATAAAAATACAGAGGTACCTCTACTTACTAAATAAATTGGTTGATGAAGTGGTTTCGTAGCCTGAGACACATTTTACATGTAAAAACCCTAGTCTGTTCCAATGTCCCCAATAAACCTTTTAAAAATATATACCAATTTTGTTTGAAACATGTGAAAAGCACACAAATACAGAATATAAGAACATTATTTATTAAACCATTAAAACGAGTAACAAATCCATGCACAAATGATCAAAGCATACCCAAGGCAAAGAGAGGCCAGCTGGGTGTAGGGAGATAACCAATGGGAGAGCAACTCTAGCATTCCAATTTCAAAATAAAATACAGGTTCCTGGAAATGTAATTACGTTTTGGTGAATTCTTTATTGTTTTTTTTTTTAGATTTTGTGTTTTGTAGCTGAAATTTCTTTTCATTCATTTTCCAAACCGCTTAACCTCACAAGGGTTGCGGGGGTGCTGGAGCATATCCCAGCTGTCTTCCGGGCACGAGGCGGGTGACACCCTGAATTGGTGGCCAGCCAATCGAGGGCACAAGGAGATTGGCAACCATTCATGCTCACACTCATACCTAGGGACAAATTAAAGAGTGCAACCAGCCTGCCATGCATGTTTATGGTATGTGGGAGGAAACTGGAGTACCCACAGAAAACCCATGCAAGCCAAGGGAGAGCATTCAAACTCCACACAGCGAGAACCCAACTGGGATCGAACCCTTGACCCTAGAACTGTGAGGCTGATGCGCTCACCACTCAGTCTCAGTTTTCTAATTGAAACGCTTCATACTTTCAATATTTCATACGTAAAGACTTTCATAAATAGAGGTAACCATGTATCCAGGCTCATTTGATTGGTGTTTTTAAAAGTATTGAGTTAAAACAATGTTTTTCGACTCCAGTTCAGATATTAGTTGCTCTGTTGTGTTTTGTTAGATAAAAGTTGGACAAATTCAACTGTGGGGGTTTTAGTGATTCCCTCTCGTACAGTATGTGTGGGCTAAACTACATTTGTGCTCTTCTGCTGATGAGTAACCAGTGCTGTAGCTGTTTTGGACCAGGGCAGCCTACGCATGAAGAGAAAAGCAGTTCGGGGGTTTTATTTTTTTGTGGAATAGAGCTAAAAACAAGCCGAGGATCCTTGTGTGTGTATGCGTTCAAGCAGCTAGGCTTTTTGAGACTGTTGTTACACGAACTATCTCCGTCTGCCAGGCTCAAGTGTGAAATGCATCAAATCAAACCCTCCAAAAAGCACCAAAGAACCACGGCAAATGTAGCCATGCCAACAGGGGAATGTCACACTTTTTATCGGGCCTTTGTCAAATACATAAAAAAAATAGATTAGATTAAATTGTGGATTTTTTGGCCCCGGGACGGACATAATAAATGTATTGTCTTTCCCTTTAACTCTTTTTTCCGCTCTTAGTTCAAATGCATCAAACGTCTATTACCGTCAGAAGTAATGATTTACTTTATTTTTGGGGGGTTGTTGAAATATGGATCTGGAAAATGTGTCAATAGCACAAGTGTGGCCTTCTCAAGAGATAACTAAAGCGGATTCCAGCCTCTAGTCGTGTCCACAGATGAGACAAAAAATGAGTCCAGCGTTGCTTCTTTTAGCTGACCTAGTAATAGTGGAACTCTAACCATGACCCAGCTTTGTTGTGTCTGCTCTTTTTCAAATGAGGTCCATGGAATTCTCCGCTTTTCGATCGTGTCTATTAAAATGTATGGAAATATAGCATGAATTTGAATTGCTCACTTTTGTCACAAAACGGCTCTTGTATTCTATCAAGTTAACATGAATATGATAATGACAAGCGCTTTTCATTCCATTCTCGAGTGTGTTTACAAAAGCAAACGCCTTCTCATTAAGGGGGACGTACAAAAGCCTCTCTACAAACATTCCACATAATGGGGATATTTTCTAAGCCTTGCCACTGATTGCCTTTTGGACTTGAGGTGTTTTCTTTCTTGCTGCTACAAATGATTATTCTCGGCATACACATGGAAATGCCACCCAGACAGAAAAAAATGGCGCACAGCTACATTCCTAGATGGAAAAAAACGACTACAATACAGTGAGTGGTACAGTCAGTATAATACTGAAAGATTACTGCCACTAGACCCTGTGAAAATAGATTATAGATGTCCAGTCTATCGCATTCTAATGGCAGGGGATACGTTAACCTTCATCGTAAAGTACAAAGTTTAGTCAGCAGAGTTTGATGATGATGAATACAACACAACTTTTGACATTTCTCCAAAAGTCTCATTGTTTTTATGTGAAATCTGATTAAATCCAAGAAAAAAAATCTTATTTTGTGTCACTGTTTCACCCTTGCAAAGATCCATTTGTTTCTGACCCCTGTAACATGTCTCAACATGTAAAATATGAATTTTGTCTTATCATATTGTTTATGTAACAGGCTAATTCTTTCACACTCATTATCTATTTGTATTCCCTTTTTTTCTGGTGGGCACAACCTTACCTTCAGCGTGTGCATCTAGCTGTCAAAAGTTCCTGATCTCACGCGTGGGTGAGGACTGGATCTTTCTCATCTTGCTGGGGCTGCTCATGGCGTTGGTTAGCTGGGTCATGGACTATGCCATCGCCTTTTGCCAAGAAGGTAAGAAAGAGGCACAGAGTAGATGAAAAAATCCTCAAGAGCTTGTTGGTCATTCCATTATTGGAGGTCATGTCAAGGTTCCACTTTTCAAATTTTAAATTAACCACACACAAAAGACTAAAACATGAGTAAACTTACACAGTATGTATATGTATGTATGTACAATGAAAATAAAGCTTTCAATTCAATCAGCATGCAAATACAATACTGTGCATTACCAGTGCAAGAAACAAAAATTTTACATTTAAAAAAATCACATCTCCTAATGTCATTTAAAGAAATCTTGCTGCAATTTTGCAATAGACAAATTAATTCATATGCTTAAAAATATTTGGGTAAGATTAAATAAAATATGGTGTGAATTTGAAAGCCCTCATTGAGTGTGCAAATACAATTTTTCAAATAAGATTGACCACAAAGGACAACACTTTAAAAACAAAATTAACATTTTCTAATAGTTACTTTTTTGTCAATAACAATTGTATGCCTGGCTCATTCACAAATATATTTTTCAAAATCCTTGCACAAGGCAAAAATGAAATAAATTCATACCTCTCTCAGGTTCAGACTTACGTACACCACTGTGCGTTGCGTTTGTGTGCAGCACAGAAGTGGATGTATGGGGGCCTGGACAGCAATCTGCTCCTGCAGTACATCGCCTGGGTCAGCTACCCCGTGGTGCTGATCACGTTCTCTGCTGGATTCACCCAGATTTTGGCTCCTCAGGCTGTGGGTGAGGTGCACTTCTCCACACTTAATCTGCCAACATATGTTCGACATCGTCCGACGGGGCGGCGGCTGCTTTGTGTTTGAATAACGTAATTGCCCGTGTTAACCGTCATAAGTTCTCCAAGGACGTGGCAGGAAATCCATATCATATTGCTATGATTAGATAGGCGTACATAAGATTATGAATATCAATCAGAGCGCCGCTGTACAAGCCCCCCTTCTCGTTTATTCCTATGTAATTACTTTCTTTCAACACCTCTTTTCCCTACGCTCCATCACGACCACACCTGGAATTTGTCGTGACCCAGGCTCAGGCATTCCGGAGATGAAGACCATCCTAAGAGGAGTGGTTCTCAAGGAGTACTTGACCTTTAAGACGTTTGTGGCGAAGGTCATCGGCCTCACCTGTGCCCTGGGCAGCGGGATGCCGCTAGGGAAGGAGGTAGAGGATTTTTTACGTTTCATGCTTGACAGCTTTCCCGTCGAGATGGCCGATGACGGCGAAAGGCTCGCTGGAACTGTCATTTCAAAATTCGTGGGGAATTTATGGGCTGGTCAAACCACTGCTAATGTGAAAATTAGGGATGTCCTGATCACATATGTGAATCCAAGTCCGAGTCACCTAATTTTGTGGATCTGCCAATACCGAGAAATGGAAAAAAGCATATAAATACAAATGCCCCCTTTAACTAGAACAGAGTTATTGCAACATCATGATCATATGAAAAGATAATTTTAACGAATCAACAAAATTTTACAAATCACTTGTGCTGCAACAAAATAAATATGAATAAGCCTATACAGTGAATAAAGTTTGTCACCTAATGTGATTAATTGAGATACTTTCGTTGTGATTGCTTGACTTTTTTTTTACAGTCGCTGGATACGTTCTCTTTTTTTTGTTTCAGTAATGTCAATAAAATAAAATAAAACATAAATATTTGCATTATACGGATGGATTATTTTGTTATTGTTATCTAAACACACTAACTGCCATAAAAAGTGAACATGTTTCACGGTCGGTCACAGCGAGAGACATTCAATCCATTTTCACTGGTGGCAGCGAAGGAACGATGAATGGATTGAACGTCTAGTCGGTGTCTAGTCCAGGGTTGGGCAAACTTTTCGGCCCGGGGGCCATATTGACTTTAAAAATTTGACAGGCGGGCCGGGTCAGCACAAGATACGATACATATAAAAACTGCATCCGTTAACAGTACATATGAAACATAAACAGAAAAAAAGGACTAGAGGAAATGACACAAGCTGTCAATTTTTCCAAAATCACAAAACCGACGGCAGAATTGCTCATGCAGGTCATCCAATGATTTCCTGTATTTTCACCGCAAAAAATAAAGAAAAAAATTGGACAACGGCGGCGGGCCGGATTAAAAGGCCTAACGGGACGTATATGGCCCGCGGGCCGTAGTTTGCCCATGTCTGGTCTAGTCAATGGCAATG
Source organism: Stigmatopora argus (assembly GCF_051989625.1). NCBI lineage: Eukaryota > Metazoa > Chordata > Actinopteri > Syngnathiformes > Syngnathidae > Stigmatopora > Stigmatopora argus. Next base: position 11,230,942 of record NC_135398.1, read on the forward strand.
AGTTAATACTTGAAACTAAAACAAATACATTTTAAAAACCCGATCTTCTTACCTGATACAATCCTCTAAAAATGATGTAATCGGGATGGATCGGGGACATCCCTAGTCAAAATATTCAAGTAATTTCTTGTTCGTCCAATAAGGTTAGCTGTCATGCAAGATGTTTTTATTTAAACAAGCCTATAGTCAACTGATTTCCTTTTCTTATTCATCTTGATCTACAGGGGCCTTTTGTGCACGTTGCCAGCTTGTGCGCGGCGCTTCTCAGCAAACTTATGGCCGCTCTTTTTGGTGGAATCTACACGGTAAGAATGGACTTAGTACTGTATTTACGCTCCTCAACAGTGATGAATTATACTCATTCTAGTAAAAAAAAGAACAGCAAAGATAACAGCATTACATTCAGTCAATCTAGGTTTTCCATGTGGACGATCTGAGGCTGCTTCACTGTACTACAATTTTTGAATCAATATTAATGATGCATTGTCGCCATCAGATGGCAGCAATGCACAATTTTAAGATTTTGGCTTTTAGCAGAAATGACTACATTATGGTGTTCTACTACTGCTGATTACTAATGAATAGAAAAAAAGGAAAGCCAAAATGTGTTCCTCAAAAACAACAAAACCACCACATGCAAGTGTGTATGTGCTAAATTAAGCTAAAAAATCAAAACGGAATTACTTCAACAGAGTAAACTTTTTTGGTCTACGTACATACTCCAAAATTCATGCCTTTGGTCCCGGACTGAGGTAAAGCCGGAGCTTGATGTTGGCTCTCTGCAACTCAACAGGACCCCCTCTAACATCCACAGCTCGGACTTCACACATCGAAGGAAGACGGACACCGGTGACATGGAGGGAGGCTGCTCTCAGTTAGACTCGAATAGTGTGAGGAGGTCCGCCTCCCATTAAAGCGTAATCAGTCCGAGATGTTCATTCAGTTCTCCACGCGACCGAGACTGTTTGACAGATTTCATTTGTTGCTCGTGTAAGGGAGAAAAGGTAACTTGTGTGCACCTTCACTACTCACACATCTCTTTTTTCCCTCCGCCACTATTACTGCTAAAGGAAGAGCCCTTTGAGGGAAGCAAGGTATGATTTAAGGTCACTTCCATCAACATTGATCTTGAAAAGCCATTTGAACATTCATTCTACATCCTTGAAAACTGGCATTTGTTGCCAGTGATAGGCATCCAATCCATCATCACTGCCAACCCTAACAGTGCAAATGGATTGGACAACTATCGCCGTCAATGTCACTTGAAACGTGCTCATTCATTGCCAGCCATCCCCATGCAAATGGATTTGAAGCAGTTTGCCATCAATGGCAGCCATTGGTTAATGCTTACAATAAAGACGTTAATTACAGGCAGAATATTATGAGATTGTTTAATTCTTGTGTTCAACTTTTGCAAAAGCCAGGGATTTTTTTAAGAGAAAAAAAATGCCAAAGTGGTGTGCGAAGTATTTCGCAAAGCTGCTTAAAAGCCATTTTTGGGGGGGCATGATAGCTGGACGCTTTCCATTTGTCTGCTCTGTCTTCCCGCATTGTACTGTGTAAAAATATCCGCAATTTTGATACGTAAAACTTGACAAATTTGTTTGAATGCCATTTTTGGGATACAAAGACATATGAGCGTACTTGATAATCTGTTTGGAAGGACTGCAAAAATCAACATTTTCTAGAAAATACATTTTCAAAATTTATAATAGACTGTCCTTGTGAAACAAATCATCTAAGTAAATGTACTTAAATGTATTAATTGTCAAAATCTTGCATAAAGCATATAGCTTTGCATCGCTGGTGTTGAAAATATTATTTTTGGGGGAGCCTGATCCCTCGGTAAACTTTGTCCTCCATGAAGTGTATATGTATTATTTTATTTTATTTTCTTATTTGACACCGATTGAACAGAACGAGTTGCGAAACACCGAAATGCTGTCTGCTGCTTGTGCAGTGGGCGTGGGATGCTGCTTCGCTGCACCCATTGGAGGTAAGCCGACACCTATAGAAGTCTGTTTAAATATATACCGTATTTTTTAGAAGCACAAGCCAAAGAATGCACAATGAAGAGGAACAATATATATATAAGTCCCACTGCAGTATAGGTTGCCTTTTTGAGAGGGCAATTTTTCATTTTAACAGAAACAAAAACAAACATTTACATGCATTTAATTAACTATAGCAAAACAAAGAACAACAGGCTAAATAGACATCTGTTAAATAACAGTTTTTCAGATAACTATAGCCTAGAACACATCAACATATCATGGCTGGTCACCATCAGAGTGAAAAAAAAACAATACATCGAAGTCGCACTTTAGTATTAGTCACAGGCCCTACCAAACAATGAAAAAAGTGCGACTTATAGTGCAGAAAATACGGTACTTAACCTGGCTAGCGCAGACAGAAGTTAGATGTCCAGTCCTTTTGAAATGCAAATGGATTGAAAGTATCGCTGTCGATGGTTAACAATGGGTGAAGTGCTCACTAGTTATTAAAATATTACTGTTATTGCATCGTTGATGTCACATGGGATCGCGAGAATAGATTTTTGTTTGTGTTTTTGCGCACCAAAAGGGGTGTTGTTCAGCATCGAGGTCACCTCAACGTTTTTTGCGGTGAGGAACTACTGGAGGGGCTTCTTTGCTGCTACCTTCAGTGCCTTCATCTTCCGCGTGCTGGCTGTGTGGAATAAGGACGAAGGTACGCCGCAGTCAATGTGTTGACCAGTCTGTCAAATGTGAAATTCTTCTAATGAAGTCTATCTGTATGCCACGCGTGTTGTCTGAATTTTCTTGTTGTCTACCAGAGACCATCACGGCGCTCTTCAAGACTCGATTCCGTTTGGACTTCCCTTTCGACCTTCAGGAGCTGCCGGCCTTCGCCATTCTCGGGTAGGGCGAACCGACGTCTCACAATCCCTGAGCTGTTTGCTTCTTCCAGCCTCCTCATTTTGTATTCCTTTCAACTTGACTTGATTTGTGTTTGATGGTCCTGGCAGGAAATCAAAGCCCCTTCCCCCTTTATTTACTCCCTTTTACAGTTATCTTTTTTCATACACAGTTGGCCTTCTATATCACGGTTCACTGTAGATGCCCTTGCTACATTGCAGATCATAAATTAAATCTAGAATAAAGTAAGATTTTCTATTCATTTTTTTAAGTATTCAGGTAACGCATAAACTGACCATAATAAATTTTCAGTCCATTTTGTGGAGGGCTGGCAGTGAATGATCATGTTTCAGGTTCATTTAGGCAATAGATGATAGTTTATGGGTTCTTTCAGGTTGACTTTGCAATCGTGGAATCAATTGAGGTGGTGGTCCCCCTTTACCCAGCCATATTTCTTACTGGTACATAAATTTGATCAATTTTAGTTGTGTTGTTGTAGCTTAGTGGTTCAAAGTGCCTGGGTTCAAATCCTAGCATTTCCATTTTAGGTTATTCTAACACAGAATTGGGCAAAACTGCGGCCCGCGGGCCATATACGGCCCGTTAGGCTTTTTAATCCGGCCCGCCCACGTTGTCCAAATTATAGTAAAAATCAATGACCTCATTCATTTCCCTTTTCCCTGCAATACCCTCGTTTCCCCGATAGATTGCGCACTAATCTAGACCTTTGTTGGAGTGTAACTTACCAGCTGCCATTTCGTTGAATAATAATATGTTCTTAATGTTGAAAGTAAATTTGAAAATAATATTTCACCTTCAATTGTGTCTTTTTTCTTACATTTCAATTCCCAGGTTTGATCAATTACATTGCGTGTCCAAATGCTCCTGGCCCAGCCCCTCTGTCAAATATTAGTATCCATTCTGGCCCGCAAGTCAAAAAGTTTGCCCACCCCTGTTCTAACAGCTTTGCTTTATTACATTCCACATTAGGTAAAACCCACAAAAGGCAAAGTCTATTTTTTTCTGTACCATACGTCTCTCTATATAGGATTTTGTTCAAGATAATGCAAAAATGAATAAAGAGATTGTTCTCACAGTCTCAGGATATGTTTGTAATATGAAATGGAAGCTGGGTAATGTGGTCAAAGGTCACAGACATCAGAGGCTTATAAAATGAGAAGCCCCTTGAGTAGTAATACTAGACATATACACACAACTAAATAGCCAAAAAGAGTAGAAAAAAGGTTTTTGCAATGAATTCAAGTCTATTTTTGTGAATTAAGTGTTCATGTAGCCATCAAACACAAATTTTGATGGTGCTTGAAAGAAGGTGGTGTCTTGCGACATGATGTTTGGTAGTGAATGAGTTAGTGACAGTAAAAAGAAAATTTCTGCCTATGCTGATTATAATTTTCTCATTTCATTATTGTTGTCTTGCAGTATCGCATGCGGTTTCGGTGGTGCCCTCTTTGTCTACCTGAACCGGCTCATCGTGGAGTGCATGAGGCGGCAAAAGACCATTAACAAGCTCTTACTAAGGAAGTAAGTATCTCATCCTTTACTGGGAATTGAATGTCACCCTTATAGGAACCCTTTAATTGTTATCCCACCGCAAAGAAGCAGAACCATGTTGTTGACACCCAGAGGATGATTGCACATTAACAGCGCTCGAAACCCATTGATTTTAACTAGCGGATCAATCTCTAACAAGATATTTCAAATGGAGTACACACATAGATGGCTGCACACATCCCAATATGAACTATAAGGTTTTCTCGATCTGATCATGTGATTGGAAATCTGGCCCAATCACGTCATTTTCAGAGGATGGAAATAGCGTGTAAAATCCATTCATTTATTTCACTTGCCACTTATCCTGTCGTGGGGCCTGTTAACATTTTATGAACAATTTAAACAGAAATGGAACAAAATACAAAGGGTTTGTTTACATTTTCTGACTTTAACTTTAATCTTCCATGTCTTATGCTCCATGAGTCCCCTCCCTACACTCGTGTTTAAAGTTTTTAAGAAAATAAATAAATAATCTTCCCCCATCTGGTTGAAGAGCACATTTATTAATGATACCGCAGTCCGTCTCTTCCTGTCAGGCGTTTGGCGTATCCGGCGATGGTCACCCTGCTGGTGTCCACCCTCACCTTCCCCCCAGGCTTTGGGCAGTTCATGGCCGGCCAGGTGAGTAATCCGCCGGACTTTTGTTGAAATGATTCAGCAAGAGAAGTCAACACCAGCTCCAGTATACATTTTAGAAATGTTTGACGGAAGCAATGACAGGCGGGGCGGATCATTTTTATCTGAATTAAAAAAGAAATGATGTGTATGTAAAATATGTTCATGTAATTATTCTAATATTAGAAAACTTTTGCATTTTCAATTTAGTTTAGAATTTAAGTATGGCTTAGTACCCAATCATTTCATATCAATTGAAAAGATGTCTTAGAAAGAGATAGTTCTTTTTTAAAATAAATCCTTTTTGGGGGGCGATTAATTATTGGCAGATTAGTGGATGAAGTAATACAGATCTAGTGAACTAAACTATCAAATGAGATACGTATTTAGTTCCAATATTCGCTATTCATTTTCAATTGTTTTATAGGTGGAACTATTTCTGTAATCAAATCTATTCAATAATATAACGTGAATTTGATGTTTTTTACTTTGCAGTTATTATTTAAAAGTAAGGAATAATACATTTCGGTTTTTAAAAATTGTAAATCAAGATGAAAGAAATTGTTATTTTCATTCCTAATTTGGGAATTTTGTAAACTCATCAAATTAATTTAAATGTGTTAAGAAAATAATAATGAAAATATATTTATTCTCTTTTTAACAATTATTCATTTATAATGTGAAAGGAATCTTCAACATTTACTTTTGAGCCTAATTTTTAAGTTATTACAAAAATTTGATATTTAAAAAAAAATCTGAGAATAATAAAATAAAAAACTTAATTATATAGTAGAGTAGAGTAGTTTTCATTCACCTCCATGGAGAAAGAGAACTTGACACTGCAGCATTTAGATAAATATAGTAATATAAATAAAAATCAATATTATTAGCAAGATGCTGTTTTGAGCGAGGGAACTTGGAATATGAGGCGGAACAAATGGAATAAAAAAGCAAGTGCTTTGAATACTTTTCAATCAATTTGTTCAATGCAAGCCATGTGTGTGTAATTTTCCTCAGCTGACCCAACACGAGTCGCTGGTGGCGCTTTTCGACAACCGCACATGGTGCCGACACGGTGTGGCCGAGGAGTTTGACTACATAGGCCACCACCACGGCTGGAAGCACCCCCAAGTCAACGTCTTCATCACGCTCATCCTCTTCATCATTATGAAGGTACCGCCACGACGTTTTTTTTTTTTTTTTAATAATGGTGTTTAAAAATAACTAATTCTGCGATATATCACAATATAACATTGCACAATTCTGGTAATTATAACTGGGATAGGGTCCAGCATCCCCCTGCAACTCTTATGAGGATAAACAGTTCAGAAAATGGATGAATAAATACCAAAAATATTCTTAAACTGTAGCATCGAGATTAATCGGAATCAAATTGAATCATGACCTATGAATCATGATACGAATCCTATCGTTAGATAAGAGACAATACATACCCCCAGAAATGTACCTTTTTGCCATAATAAAAAAATCCCAAGGATTTTTCTTGTATATTACGAAAAATATGAAATATTGATATACATTAAATGTGGCACTGTCAATGTTAATTCTGTCTTCTAAGTTCTGGATGTCAGCCGTGGCCACCACCATGCCCGTCCCATGTGGGGCCTTCATGCCGGTTTTTCTTATCGGTCAGTCCAATCTCACTCTGTGTTTTAATATCATATGGGAAAAAAAAACAGTTTTGTCTATGTGTGCCGGTCAGGCGCCGGATTTGGCAGACTGGTCGGAGAGATCATGGCTTCCGTGTTTCCGGGCGGTATCCATGCCAACGGCAGCATATATCCCATAGTACCTGGCGGTTACGCTGTAGTGGGTGAGCATCTTCAATCATTTGTAAGATGAATTCCTACCAAAATCTACCCACCCAACTGCCGTAGGTGCTGCGGCGCTGTCCGGGGCCGTCACCCACACCGTGTCCACGGCGGTCATCGTCTTCGAGTTGACTGGTCAGATCTCGCACATCCTGCCCGTGATGATCGCAGTGATTCTGGCCAATGCCGTGGCTCAGTCGCTCCAGCCGTCGCTCTACGACTCCATCATCCGCATCAAAAAGCTCCCCTATCTTCCCGAGTTGGGCATGGGGCATCTCGAGTATGTCTTCAAGCTGTGTTGGGAAATCGTCTGTCATTGTCCAAGTCCTAACTTGCATATGGGTCATTGCAGAATTGGAGGACATTTTACATTACCCTTCCATTTTCAAAATAATCCACATATACAAAATACTGACGCTTGCATTTCCACAACCAATTTACATGCATGGAGACCATATCTTAAAATGGTACTCGGACGTTTCGTCGAAAGAAAGACGTATGGTCCCCGGACGTTTGGTCGACTGGGCGTTTGGTCGACCGGACGTTTGGTAGAACGGACGTTTGGTCGCCGGATTGTTACTGTTGAAACCAGCTCTCAAAATTATAATCATGAGAGAGAGAGTGAGTTTAATATCTAAACATCTAATATCAAAATATCAACAGTAAACTCTCTGTCATAATTTGACAGCGAGCGAACCCGGCGACCAAACGTCCGTTCTACCAAACGTCCGGTCGACCGAACGTCCAGTCGACCAAACATCCGGGGACCAAACGTCCGGGGACCAAACGTCTTTCGACGAAACGTCCGGTCACGTCTTAAAATAACTATGAAAAAAAATGCGTGACTATATTTTTTGAAATTTCAGTAATACCTCGCCACTTCACGGATCGACTAGCTCAAATTCATCACATCGCGGCTTGTAGCTGCCAAATATATATGAAAAGTTTAAAGTGTACGAACAATAATACAAACATGAATTGGGGGGAAGAGGGCAAGTCACAATTGGAGAGTATTTCACCCGCCAATATGGAGCAATGTCTATCTTCAGTAGTGCGGCCCCTACAATTACTAGTGAGGAAGAGGAGAAGCAAATGTAAGGAAGGGTAAATGTACGCTGCCATCGCTTATTATTTTGAAGAGAAGAAATCTACCATTCGCTATGAATCTAGAAGAATTGTCCTCCATTTCTGGAATGGCCTGATATCAATAAACCGATATTCTGGTTCACAAAACCCACATTTTGGGTCAGCTTTCCCTTCCCATTGCAGGAAGTACAATATACGGGTGGAGGACATCATGGTGCGGGATGTACGCTTCATCACGCTCACCTCGTCCTATCGGGAGCTGCAGGAGATGCTTCTGACCGGTCAGCTCAAAACATTGGCTTTGGTTGACTCCAGAGGTAAGTCGGGTATCAATCATTATCTTGCGTAGTTCCCTAACGATTTCATCCACTTCCCCTTACAGACTCCATGATCCTCCTGGGCTCAATCGAGAAGCTTCAGCTCCAGTCTCTGCTCTCCATGCAGCTTAGTCGCCAGCGCCGCCTGAGCCACCTGCGCCAGTTGGTCCTGGACAGCGATGACGAAGAAAGCCCGAGCGACGACGTGGCCCCCGCCGATAAGCGACACGGCAACGCTCATCAAGGGGTTCGCTTCCTGGTGAGCGCCCAAGAGGTGTGGATGCGTCCGGGGCGAGGGCTCGAGAGTGAGGGAGGGTCCGGCGTGGGGCCTGGATCCCGATCCGGGTTGGGAAGTAGCGCTTAGACTTGAGATCTGGCATGTATGCTGCATGTGGCAGGAGGTAAAGGCACAGATGGAATTCATGGAACACAGTGGTAAGTCAGTTGGAGGTCAACTGGAGTTGAAACGTGCTTGGTTTCGTAAGGCGCAATGTGTACTGATTAAATTAAAAAATATTGTAATAGCGTTTTTGTGAGACAATTACTGACATTCCACTTTGTGATAATAGCAAACAACTATTTGCGTTAGGAGTGTTTTGAATTACAATCGTAGCCATTGCCCGTATTGAATGGATTTCTCAAAGCACCACTGTATTGAACTGTTTCATCCCTATTGTCTGACATTAACACGCTTGTCTTGTGTGTCTCTTGTCGTCTGTGCCCTTACCTGTTCTGTCTCCTTGGTCCCCCGTGCACGTGATCCTTTGCATTTTTTTTACTTTTGTGTGCACATGTGCATGTTGTGCATGTCTGCGGCTCCCTTTTGTTAATGTATCTTCCATCCAGATCTCCACAGAGGAGTCCTCTTCCTTCAGCCCGATGGTCACCAACGTTCAGCTTCCTCTCAAATCGGCGCTAAAATGCACATCTGCCGAGACGCCCGACAGTAGGTCATCTCCAAACCGCTGCGTCATGTGAATCCTTTACAGGTAGGAAAATCTAACAAATTTTCTTTCCTGTCCAAGGTTCTCAGACTTTGTCCTGTGCTGACCAAGATAGGGAGCTGCTAGAGGTGAGAGTAAATACATGATGGGTTTTTTGTATGCATTCCACAATGATGAAGGGGACAAAAGTTCCCTGGTGTCTGACAAGTGTAATGAATCGATTGCTGTCACTTGGTACAGAAGAAACCTTATTGGAGAAAGTTTATACTCACAAGGTTGCTAAAGCCTAAAAGGCACTACTGGGATTTGAACCCAGGATCTCCTGTTTACGAGACAGGCACTTTAACCAGCTAAGCCACAGTGCCATATCAAAATCTGGTGTTGGTTCACTTCCAAGCAAACTGTGGTGCAGTTCCCTCTATGTCCGACCCCCTTATTATTCAAACAAAAGCTGATCATCTGCCTCTCCGTGTGACAACAATATGACTTTAATAACTATTGTAACATATTCCATTGTGAACTCTGAATAAATTATATATATATATATATATATATATATATATATATATATATATATATATATATATATATATATATATATATATATATATATTACATCGTAAGGCAATATCTAAAGTAACATTTAGTAGCTTTTTGTATCCTTTTTTCTTGGCACTGAAACAAGCTCATGGAATTTCAACCATGCCAATATTTTTCACTTAATGCAAAGGATACACTTTCAATGCCTCTTTCCTGTCAATCATGTGTCATTTGATGTGTCATAAACACATTTCTACATTGACGTTTTGAACGCAAGCTGTCAGCAACACTGTGCTCACCAGTAGCAAAGTGGTCTCTATCACTCATTTTGCGTTTGCATTGTCATACCTCCCCCCTTTTTTTCACCCTATCCGGTTGGAAGAGTTCATCTGGGTCCGTCCCGTGTGAAAGGAGGAAACCAAAACGCATGAGGATCACCATGTCGGTAAGCTTGGCTTGTCTGTTGCCTGGTAACCATTGCTTGGCGAGACACTGGGTGAATTGTGGACAATATGTAGTATATGACATGCATGTTTCCATCCTTGTGTATAGTATAGTCGCACTCTATAAGTGGTGACCCTCACTTTACTAAAGGGATGTTCATGGGTAATATCAAATCTTTAATTAAAAGCATATAATTCACAAATCGAGAATAATTTTACATATTCACCTGCACGCTCCACATTTCTTGACAGGTTCATCTCACATTCTTCACTACTCATTTTCCACTCCTAAATTCCAACATTCTTAGAAGCATTTTACAAATGTGCTTCAATCATATCAATTCTGCTTATTTTCACTCTCACATTTAACGTTTCTTGTGCATTAATTCCACAGCATTTCACTCGACCATCTGCTCCTCCATATTCACATGCAGTTTAGAGCAATTTTAACTGTAATTGTATTCTCTCTCATCAGGATGCGAATATAGTAGAGGATCGCATGAGCCCAACTGAGGTGAGAACCGGCAAAAGAATAACAGCTCTAAAACAAAAATGTTAGCAGCAGTAGATTTAGTGTGAGGTAGCTCGATAATCCTCCCACATCCCAAAAACATGCAGGGTCGGCTGCTTGAACACTCAAAATCAGGAGTGCCACTCAATCACCAATGTACTATTGGTAGATCCCTTGAGAGTAAAGTTTTGATCCAGGCTGTTGTTTCCTTCAGGCCTGAAAATGTTTTCGCTTTTACCGCGACATTACAATGTTCCCACCGAATTACACTCCCTTTTTTGAACATGCATATCTGGCTCATTAGGCTTCCATAAGGATCTTAAGTGACCTGTCACAGATGCTCGTTTCTTTGATGTTGAATAGATAGATAAATAAATAAATATGCCTCATTTCGGCGCCCTTTATTGGTAAAGAGACGTGTCTTAGCTGACCTCCCTCCGAACTCAGTGCGAGTGACCTTCCTCGGTACTCGGACATTTCGTCGAAAGACGTTTGGTCCCCGGACGTTTGGTCGACCGGACGTTTGGTCGACCGGACGTTTGGTAGAACGGACGTTTGGTCGCCGGGTTGTTACTGTTGAAACCAGCACTCAAAATTATAATCATGAGAGAGAGAGAGAGTAAGTTTCATATCTAAATATCTAATATCAAAATATCAACAGTCAACTCTCTGTCATAATTTGACAGCGAGCAAACCCGGCGACCAAATGTCTGTTCTACCAAACGTCCGTTCTACCAAACGTCCGTTCTACGAAACGTCCGGTCGACCAAACGTCCGGTCGACCAAACGTCCGGTCGACCAAACGTCCGGTCGACCAAACGTCCGGTCGACCAAACGTCCGGGGACCAAACGTCTTTCGACGAAACGTCCGGTCACGCCCCCCTCGGTGGTTGGCTCCTTGAACAAGGAATATCACGGGAAGGTGGCTTCTTGAAAAGTAGATCTTGAAGCAAAAATGTGAGCACCCCTGCTCTAAATCGTCCTTTTGTGTGAGTGCGAATGGTTGTCCGTCTCCTTGTGACCTGCAATTGGCTGGCAACAAATTCAGGGTGCCCCCTGCCTACTGTCCCCGCCTTATGAGGATACGGAAAATGAATGAATGAAGTAAATGAATTAGTATGATGTCATCTCTGGGTTTAGATTACAGAGTGGGAGGAACAGCAGCTGGACGAGCCGCTGGATTTTAAGAACTCCAAGATTGACCCAGCTCCATTTCAGCTTGTGGAACAAACCTCACTGCATAAGGTGACTTTAGCCAAGACTTTCTAATCTCATGACTCAGCTTGTTAATGTTATTTTTATATCAACGCAGACACACACGATCTTCTCCCTGCTGGGTTTGGATCATGCCTACGTGACCAGCATGGGCCGTCTGGTCGGCGTTGTCTCCCTCAAAGAGGTTTGTGTTTACCCTGACCACAAATTTGGCAATGCGAAAAAGGTTCTTGCGATGTTTTGGCCTTGATTGTTTTCCCAGCTGATTGTGGATGAAAAATTGCTGTCAACATATGACAGAACATGGGTTAATAATGAGACAATATAATAATAACTAACCTTCAGTGAGCATGACTCATAGGAAGTTTTATTTTTTACAGTGATTTTGTGTGCATGTGGTAAGAACATTGTATAATCTCATGAAATAATTGTTTCATGTGTGCACTATTCACCGTGTGGTTTTGTGACTAATGACCCGCCCCCGCCGCAGCTGCGTAAGGCCATCGAAGGGTCGGTGACGGTGACCGGGGTGAAGGTGCGCCCCCCATTGGCCAGTTTCCGTGACAGCGGAAACAGCAGCAGCATATCCGAAGTAACGGAGATGCACAAGCTGTGCATTCGCCACCGGGGGCTCTCGTTGCCACGGGAACCGAATCCCCCGGAGCAGACGGACGACCGGCCGGACGCGGGCTATCAAGAGATGCCTGTAGACGTGTCGGAACGAACCGGGTCGAGCATTGGAGCCGGCCCGGGACTGTTGTCACACCCTTTGTCTGACCTTCAGGAGAGCCCCTCATTCACCGAGGACCAATCAGAGTTCACCTTTGACTGCAGCCCCTCCCACACTGAGGAGTCTGAGCTAGTTTGTGACTACGAGCCACCGCTGGACCAAACTTCGGAGCCGGACCAAGCGGCGCAAGTAAGCACCAGTCCCCCCCTGGGTGATGACCAATCAGAACAAGAGGCGGTGAAACCAATCACTGATGACCAATCAGAGTGACGAATGTTGACGTTTCATTTGTATACTTACCTCTTCCATTTCAACAATGCCTTGTTTAAGCCGCGGTCTTTATAGTGGCCATTTGATCATTTTTTCATGCTGTTTGAATAAGCAACGAGTCCAAATATATGTTTGCCCAATTAAAGTGTATTGTTACCGTAATGTAAAAAAAAAAGTTCAGTTTACAGTTAACTTTGCGATCCATTTAAATTTGTCTTTTCCTGTATTGCTAATGGCTGAAAGGCACCTTCTTATTGGTTAGAATTTCTTCGCAGGAGCCCAGTTCAAAATTCCTCCAGGAACAAAACGGACGCCAAAATTCTACGCAATTTAAATACAAAACATTTGTATAAACTAACTGGTTAAAACGTGAATTGATCCTGTTATAACGTGAAACTAATCACGTGTTGTATATATTTAAATGTGAAGTTTTTCAAGTCATAACATGAAACTTATGACATTATATCGTGAAATCATTGTTAAATTTATCATGTTATGTTTTTATCAAATTGAACAATGATTTTTACAAAGTAATTCATCTATACTTATCGTGTAACGCGATACAGAACTTCATTTTGTGGAGTGGCAGCAACACATTTCCACATATCAGTATTACGTGTCAAATGCTATCCTTACTTACACTCCGGACCAATAGAGGGCAGCAAATATTGATTTGCAGGACCTCAAACATCTGATTGGACGTCAATACCTCGTTGAAATTTTTTCTTTAAAGTAGGGATGGGAAACATTTATCGCACAATATTTAACTCACAAATGCATGTAATCTTAATAATAGGAATATGAAAGCAAAGTTGCTTTAGTTGAGTCTAATCCCAAATTATTTATATATTAAGCATTTATTTTGACTGTAGTTATGATGTCCCAATTAATTAGCAAGCTGATTAAATGAACTGATGTCGGTCCAATGTATAAGCATTTTTACTTTACACATTATGTAAATGTGAAACAAAAATAGTAATTATTCAATCAAATGCACGCTGGCCATTTTGGGCAAATTTGCATATGTATTTTACTCCAATATATTTCATAACAATGTAACCAATTGTCAATTGTATCACTAAAATGGATTCAACTATGATTAACTTTTGTAACATTCACAGGTATGCAACTTGAAATATTACAAGTAGAAATATAAAACAGGTAAACATTTTTACATTGCATCATATTTTTCCTACTAGGTTTTCCCTTCCCTGCTTTAAATGAAGTACATGATTGTTTTCAAATATTACATTTCTTGGTGATGGATTGTAAGACGCAATTGTCCCAAAGTCATCGTTTCTGATGTGTTTCCGGACACCAAAGGTGATGAAGGTGATGCATGTTGAATGATGAATTATTATGAATTATCACCAGCCTGCGTCTTGAAATATATTCACATGCATCTTTCCTTATTCTGTACAAAGATATGAAAGAAAGCACAGAGCTGTTAACTACCTATTCCCCATAATGGGCTCATGTAAAGCAGGTTTTATTCTACAGTATATAATACAGTACGTAAAGTATTCGTATATATTGGTGTTGGATTAGTCATCACCTGGTACGCAATAAACTAACTAGTAATTCAGTATATAGGGGATTTAGCAAACTGACCCGGGCTGTCTTGTTCCAACTCTTGTGTGACTTTTATGTGATAATATTACTATTTTGAAATAATCTTTTCTTTATGTGGCCACACTGAAAAGAAACAAAAAACACACTGTGAGAGTGAAATGATCTATTTGACATATGGAAAAAAAGGTATATATTTAGTACTGTTGCTCATTAAATAGATAAAAGTCGTTATATCACGAAAATTGTATTTGTATTTACTTTTGATGCCTATGACTATTTGTGAATATTTTTTCTCATTCTTCTATTCTACGAGTTGCTATTTTAAATCAACAGGTGACACTTTGAAATTATAATCACTAATCATTCGATTTCAATATTGATAACTTTGAACGTTTTCTCTCATTTTTTTAATCCAAAAAAAGTTAAGGCATTTACCACATTATAACCTAAAATCTCATGTTATGCATTTTACTTTTCCTTCATAATTTACTACTATACATTCCAGCAAGACCAGTCTTAATAGCTGTGTATTTTTTCTCTCTTTTCAATGTGGCCTTAATACAATTTGTTTTTCCTGTTATCCCCCTTTCAAGCCCCTCCCCCCTACTATTATTAGTAAGAACTAAGGCAGCTTCCAAAGGCCCACCAGGCTGAACAGAGAAAGAACTTGAAGTCTCCGAAGCACACTGTAAATACAACAATAGCTTCAAATTGGCAGCTTCCGATGGCTTCTACAAGGGCATCAAACATATATTAACAACCGTATATCTATAAACTGCCAATTTTTCGCCATACAAACCAAATGGCGACATGCACACTAGTATGTGATATTGTATGATACGATATGACTAAGAACATCCATATTTAATCCAGCCTGCCGTGGAATGCCATGTACGTATAACGGAAAAGCACACGCGTTGTAATCCAGCAAATTGTGAGTCTGTGTGTCAAATACGAATGTGAGTGTGAGCCGCTTGGACTTTTTCGAGCCATATTTGTTTGTCATCCGAGCATCTCAGTGTCTGTAAACGTGTGCCACGTATACCTCTGTTTGCATCGTGGAATGTGACGTAGTGCTCGGCCTCTGAGACAATATGCACAGAGTTCCATGTTAACTGTTTTGCAGCGTTTCTAGTTCAGCAATAAGTCTTTAGTCCATTCCCTTTATACGGCCTGGTCATGCTTCGGAACAACACACACACACAAGTGTAAATAGAGCCGAGATGTATTCGGAGTCAAACAAGCCATTGTTATTTTTCAGAGAACATAGAATCTGTTTTTGTACACGAACCACTGATTTTGCTTTCAAGAAAAAGCACCTTAGAAACAAACATCTTGTCTGTCTCTTTATTTTTTTCTGTATCACTCTTTGGCGAGAGACGTAGAATAATAATCAGACATAGGCTTTGTCATCATCATTGACTCGACAAAAGCCTAATTGTCATCATACCCAGCTGCGTATGACGAAATTGGTAGTGCCTCTCCACAAAGTGCGCCTTCCCGGCAAAAGGCCCAAATAAGTGATAATTTCAGACTCGTTGGCACTCTGCCGTGATGGATACATCGCATCACCCCCCGAGCACAACCAAATCCCGGCAACTGCAGAAAAAGTTTGCATCGCAGATGCCAACAAAGAGAAAAAAACTGATCACTTACCTCTCACTGTCTTCTCACTTATCTTCAGTCAGCCAGCAGGAGGCAAATCACCGCCCAACGTCCTTCATGTTACCTCACCCCGAAGTTATTACATAGAAGGGATTTTGTGTCGTGCTACCGCAAGTTCAAAGTCCTGATGGCTGTGGGGAAAAAAACTGTCCTTAAGCCTATTCGTCCGTACTTTGTGAGACGTGTAGCGTCTGCCAGAGGGCAGCAGCTGGAACAGGTTGTGACCAGGGTGGTATGGGTCCCCGACAATGTTCCCGGCTCTGCTGAGGTAACGAGGGCTGGCAATATCTTCCTAGAATCCTTCAGAACTGAATAGTTTTCCTAGCTTTCCTACCTTTGACAACAGATGTCAAGTTCATTTAAACTGGGATGACTGGCTGAGAATGCTCATGTTTCAGTGCCAATGATGACCAATCTATTTGGACTGGTCTAAATGAGAACTAGAGATCTATCCAATAACTAATATTCCTTTTCTAATACAAAAATATTTTCCTTTTTAAAATGAAAAAATAACATAGTATGTTTGTGTTTTACTTTCTCTGATAACCTGAGAACAAACGACGAGACGTGCTTCCCCAGAAAAAGTCAACTTTTATATTTTTGACATGTGCAAGGACATTCAGTATCAACATCCACATGACACAGCATGAACCCTGATAAAATACAACACTACAAAATATCCCATAGAAAAAACAACGCCATAGCGACACTGACACCAAAAAATGTACAAAATCGACAGCGTTCCACTTTCTTCTCAATTCTCCGGTGGCCCGATAACAGACGAGAAGAAGTACACGAGGCAAAGCAACAAGATGAAGTCATCAGAGACACGGACGACACATCACATCAAATACTCTTTCCTCTCATCGCCCCGGTCCTGTTTCTCGTGGTCTTCCTCGTCCAGGGACGCCACCCCGGAGGAGGCCCGGTCCAACGGGAAGCGGCCGGTGTTCCAGAGCCGAGCTTCGTGGAACACCTCGTCGTCCTCTTCCTCTTCATCCTCGCCGGGCGATTCCGAGTGCGAGGTAGAGTAGCAAGAATCGAAACGGCCGGGCCTCCCCTCGGGTTTGTGGTGGACAAAAACCTCACCGTCGCCACCGTTTTCTGCTTGGGAAAGTCGTTCAGACCGGACCAGAACTCCAGATGCCAGATGGGACGTGGCGGCGTCTGAGGGAGGAGTAAATAGTCAGAAAACCTGAAAGGATGGGTGATGGGAAGAGATGGAAAGGTGGATTTTGGTCAGAATGATGGCGGATGATATGGAAATGAACGTTTTGGGCTACCTGCTGTGCTCTGAGGGGTGAAGTCGGCGTGAGAGCACATCTTGGCCTCCTCGTCGTTGGAGTCGTCCTCGTCCAGGTCATCCTCGTCCACCGATGCCCACGCTCGTAGCTTGGCCTCTGCGATGGCAAACTGCTCGGCCACACCTTGCGCATAGCAAAAGAAAAAACACTTTATAGACGAGGACTAGGCAATTCGGCAAAAAACAATTAAATGAACCCCACATGTTTCTGTATTTTCAAGATGTCCATTATTTTCTTGATTTTTCTATTGTTTCTTATTGCGCTTCACAAAGAAATGACAGTAATATATGAAAGCGGAAGAAGAGAGCCGTAGAAAGCATTTGTGTGTGAATATTCACCAAATGTTCATGGTCAATGATGGGTTGGATGGTTTATTAGCAATAAAATACATTATTAAACTACATTGAGGCGTGTTAATAATCATTTATTCTTGCTACATCTCAAAATTTAAATCCTTTCAAACGTATTTGAAGCCATTTGACAGATTCTAGTCTATTGCTTGCTGGCGGCTCTTCGTGTTTTTTTTCTCCAAATGAAATAAGCGCCTTGACTCAGTAAGGACTGGTGGAAGTCCATCAAGTGTTTTGATTTGAGATAAGCGCCCAGAGGCTTTTTCCTAGACAGGGACGAGGACGCGTCACAGCCAATCAACACGTGTTTCTCTGAGGAAGCACGGCCGCCATCTGCTCACCACCGAGATCGACCGCAGCACTCCAAAGGCTTTGGTGGGATTAGGATCTTGACAGAAGGTCAGAGGTGCCAGATGATGCTGCCGCAAAAGCCGATTTTGTAAGAGAGTGCACGTGCATGAGCGCAAACAAACACAACAAGTAGAGGCTACCTTTACTGAGCATTCAAGATAGCCCAATACAATGGGACCTCAACCAATGAAATTAATTGGCTCCATAACTAGTTTTGTGACTTGGATTTTTTTTGTAAATAGAGCAGTATTATATATGTAAATTCATTCATACCACAGTCCTACCAACTAAACCAGGGGTGGCCAAGTCCGGTCCTCGAGAGCCCCTATCCAGTCTGTTTTCCATGTCTCCATAACCGTTAGGGTGTCTTTACCACGCTTACACATATACATATATATATGCACATACATATATACATACATACACATATAAATATATGTATATATATATATATATATATATATATATATATATATATATATATATATATATATATATATATATATATATATTATATATATATATTATATATATTATATATATATTTATATATATATGTATATATGATTATCTATATATATACATATACATGCACACGCGGTAAAGACAACCTTACGGTTAGGGAAGCATGGAAAACAAACAAAAAAAAATATATATATGATTTGATTGATTGATTTGATATATATAATATATATATTTATATATATGTATATATGATTAACTATATATATATATATATACATGCATATATATATATATATATATATATACACATGCATATATATATACATCCAAATCAATCAATCAAATCATATATATATATATATATATATTTTGTTTTTTGTTTTGCTTCCCTAACCGTAAGGTTGTCTTTACCACGCTGTATTAGGTTTAGGGTTAGAGTTAGGGTTAGCGTTAGAGTTAGGGTTAGAGTTAGGGTTAGGGTTAGAGTTAGGGTTAGAGTTAGGGTTTGGGTTAGAGTTAGGGTTAGAGTTAGGGTTAGAGTTAGGGTTAGAGTTAGGGTTAGAGTTAGGGTTAGAGTTAGGGTTAGAGTTAGGGTTAGAGTTAGGGTTAGGGTTAGAGTTAGAGTTAGGGTTAGAGTTAGGGTTAGGTTTAGGTTTAGGGTTAGGGTTAGGTTTAGGGTTAGGGTTAGGTTTAGGGTTAGGTTTAGGGTTAGGTTTAGGTTTAGGTTTAGGTTTAGGTTTAGGGTTAGGGTTAGGGTTAGGGTTAGGTTTAGGGTTAGGTTTAGGTTTAGGGTTAGGGTTAGGTTTAGGGTTAGGTTTAGGGTTAGGTTTAAGGTTAGGTTTAGGGTTAGGTTTAGGTTTAGGTTTAGGGTTAGGGTTAGGGTTAGGTTTAGGGTTAGGTTTAGGTTTAGGTTTAGGGTTAGGGTGAGGTTTAGGTTTAGGGTTAGGGTTAGGGTTAGGGTTAGGTTTAGGGTTAGGTTTAGGTTTAGGGTTAGGTTTAGGGTTAGGTTTAGGGTTAGGTTTAGGGTTAGGTTTAGGGTTAGGTTTAGGGTTAGGTTTAGGGTTAGGTTTAGGGTTAGGTTTAGGGTTAGGGTTAGGTTTAGGGTTAGGTTTAGGGTTAGGTTTAGGGTTAGGTTTAGGGTTAGGGTTAGGTTTAGGGTTAGGTTTAGGGTTAGGTTTAGGGTTAGGTTTAAGGTTAGGTTTAGGGTTCGGGTTAGGATTGTTTGATCATTTGGCATTAATGTTTGAGTTTTTTTTTTTCATAATAATTGCTCCTAACTCTTAACAGTAGAAATACTAACAATGAGAATTATAATAATAATAATCATACCAGCAGCAAAGCGTGCCTCCTTCTCGCCTTCACTTAGGCGGCAGTAGGAGCTGAAGTGGGCGGCATGGGGGGGTTCCACAGGTTTGGGCCAGCCTTTCCATTCGATGAGGTGGGCCACCCGGCCCTGGGCCAGTGAGGTGGGCTTGGTCACATGGTCCCTCACTGCTTGAGAGATGCCTACATGCACATTACAAACCAGTTCCACTGAATAACACATGGACCCATACTTGGAATCAACTGTATTGATGATCAACATGGACCCATACTTGGAATCAACTGTATTGATGATCAACATGGACCCATACTTGGAATCAACTGTATTGATGATCAACATGGACCCATACTTGGAATCAACTGTATTGATGATCAACAACCAGCAGATGGCAGCAATATACCTTTAAAAATTGGGAGTTTACTATTCTTGTTATGTATAGTTGGGGTTTTGGGATGTATGTGTGGGTGTTCCCCTTGTGTGTGCTCTCCGTATGATTTTGTATGCGTTTCGCCTATTGTGTCCCTCATGGTTTCCTTTCACTTGTGTGATCAGGTGTGTGTATTTTGTAATCAACCCCTGTATATCTATTTAAACCCTGTGTGTTGTGAGTCTTTGTCAGATCGTCTGCTTTACATTGTGTTGTTCTACGTTGCTCCCGTCAAGTTTGGTTTTGTTATTTGAGTTCTTGTTATTGTTATTTAAGATCCTATCTTAGTTATTAAAGTTTTTGTTGGAGCACCCCACTTCCACATCCTTGATTGCCTCCCTGCATTTGGGTCCTTGCTGATTCCAAAAGAATGGAGACATGTAGAATCAATTGTTATTTTCCTAAATGACACTCAAAATTTACTCAATATAAATAATCAGAAAATATTTTCAGAGTATATTCAAACTGATTTTTTTTTATTGGGCTACCTGTACATTTCTGTAACTAAAAGGGAAAAAGTGAGGGTTTTTTTTACCATTGAGTGAAGATCTGGCGAGTGCCGCAAACTCTTGGATCCCCGCCACACTTTTCCGAGAGTCCGCCGGAGATTTTCCTGACTTTGGAATCATGTCACTCTCCTCGGATTTCACCTGCAGGTCAACATCACGTCGTTAGTGCAAGTCACTTTAATGAAAAAAAAAGCCCAACCTCACAGTACGCATGTCGTCCGGGTCAAACTAACAACTCACCAAGAGGCGTTTTCAAATGTAACCCGTGCCCTACATTTCCTTGCTAAGCCAACCAAATGGTCGCCCCCAAAGCCAGAGTGTAGGGCGGTAAGGTTCAAAACATATGGTGTGTGTGTTTGTAAGCAGCTCAGCCCCATCCACAAACTCCTAATCCATATTAACTCTTTGGCTGCCATTGACAGTGATAGACGTCCAAGCTGTTTGAACTTCATCTTGCTGCTATAACTGGTGGGAAATACTTAGTACTGGAAGAAAAATCTAGGCAAACATGAGCATTTCAGAGCTGGGATTCAAAGCCAAAACTTTGACTATCCAAAGTATACACTTATTTTCTAATAGTACCACACAAACATCCTTGATTACATCGGTCTCAAAGTGTGTGACACGAGCAGATTAAATGAATTAAATGTTGAAACTATACCTGTTTTAAGTCCACAACAGTGCATTTATAAATTACAGTGATGTTGGACTCAAATTAAACTACAACACATTGATTTTTTATTCCAGAACTTTTTCTTAAGAGCTGTTCTCAAGTGTCAACTTGAGAACTTTCTTGTGAACGGTTTCTTTTTAAATATTTAGAGCAACGTTTAAATTTGATACCATTTAACATACTAATCCTTAAATCAATTTACAAATTATCTCTTCTCAAATATTTATATATACGTATATACGTGTATATATATATATTTATACACACACACACACACACACACACACACACACACACACACACACACACACACACACACACACACACATATATATATATATATATATATATATATATATATATATATATATATATATCATACCTGTCAACCTCTGCCGATAAGTGCCCTTATAAATGATTATGATTCCCCTTACAAACCCCCCAAAAAACCTTACAAACACCGTACGAGTCGTGCCCACTCACACCCATACCTAGCGGCAATTTAGTCCAATCAGCCTACCATGCATGTTTTTGGAATGTGGGAGGAAACCAGAGTACCTGGAGAAAACCCACGCAGGCCTGGGGAGAACATGCAAACTCCACACAGGTGGACCGACCTGGACTTGAACCCAGAACCCCAGGGCTGTGAGGCCGACATGCTAACCACTCAATCACTCCACTCAAACACCGGGCCACCCTAGATGGTCATCAGTGAATCAATTTTAGATTTCAAGCAGAAGGTGTAAAAAATGAGGCACATGAATCCATATAAAAATGCGGCGATGGTGGGAGGGTGGGGGGCTGCACAAGTGTGTCAATGAACCGTCTCGGAAATATGACTGCAATGGTCTCGACCACGTCCACGGTGAGTTGGACTTCCGAGTACCGCAAGGGCTGCATTTTTGACCGCACGCGCGTGACGTCAGGAGCCTGCAAACGATGCACTTAGATGGCGAATGCAATAAGAGGGGTGAGGGAATGGGGGGCTTTTTTTTTTCCTTTCCTGTATGTAGTAAACCCTTTTGTTCACCTGAACCCCACCCCCGCACCATCCCGCGTCTCCGTAAACCGCCTACCTGTAAATCACATCGCTCATCCTAAACCAAATCCGATCAACAGCGAGGTCTTGCCGAATGTCACGCCGTCGTCCCCCGGAGCATCTTCAGCCGCTTCGGCGTCGGCTTTCTGCCGCTGCGGGAGAAGGAAGAAGCGGCGACATAGATGGTTTGGTCGGCCAAATGTCGTCCGATATGACTAGCAGCGTCATCAAGGCGCCGGCGAAGCAACAACGTCCCCCCCACCCCACCACACGTTACCCCCTGTTTTATAAGGACCCACCCTCCCTTCCTCTTGTACACGCACACCGTTATTTTCTTCATATTTCTTGCCTGCGTTCAACAGTACAGACGCTCCCCTACTTACAAACATTCAACTTACGAACAACGGTACATAAGAACATGTCTGCAAATTGCGTTTAAGTCCAAAAATGTTCGCAAGTCCAATTTTGTATTTCACGCCTTTTTCGGAGTAGTACTTCTTTCCGCCACTAATACCGACGCCTGGCGCTGTGAGAGCTCAGCTCACCCAGCATCTACCTTCTTCTTCGTTGCAATGCGGAAGTGCGTGAATGTATCTCCAGTGTGCAAAGAACCTTTTTCATTTGTATCATTAAATATCTCATGCATCCAATATTGAATATGGTTGGTAAAAAGCTAAAGGCTTCTATTGAGGGAGTTGCAAGGAAGAGGCAAGCCATTTCTTCTGAAACGAGTGGCAATAATAACGAAGCTTGATGCGCGTGAGAGTGGTAAGCGTTTCACGGGCATTGAATCGTTCGACCGTCAGTACCATTTATAAACAGAAAGATCGAGCAGCAGGACCCAAATATTGAACGTTGCACAAAGTTTGCAAATCAATTGAATGATGCATACAGTGCTACCGCATAATTTATGATGAAAAAAAGAAGAAAACTGTGCAATCGTCATTAGGTCGCTTTTTTTGGCCAGTTTCTAATACATAAATCTCTCTCTCTCTACAGTACTGTACATATTCTCTCCATTTTATTAAATGTTTTTTTTTTTCAGTTCAAACCAATGCGTGTTACTTATACAAGCCTTAAACATACAAATGCACTTATATAAACCTTCAATATACTTATATCGGCCTTAAACATAAATTATAATACAAAATATAGCACTGAATCAACTTACAAACAAATTCAATTTATGAACCAGCTCGGAACCAATTGCGTTCGTAAGTAGGGGAGCGTCTGTATATGTTTTGACAAAAGTTTGGCGACACTCTTTTTCCTTGTCGACGATAATGTCAAATATTAATTCATCTTATTAGACGTGCTTCATAACTGAACAAAGAATACCCCGAGATTTGGTACAAACGTAAAGCTGGCATGCAAAATGACTTGAATGGCTGGACATCGTAAGGCTTTTTCTTTTTAAAAAAGTGGTCTATGTAAAGTAAAGCTTTTATTTGTTTAAAAAATAAATACTATGTATATATAGTCAGGCTTTTTTCTTTAAAAATGACCATGTATATTAAGGGTTTTTATTAAAAAATGACCATGTATAGTAAGGCTTTTTTATTTTTAAAAAACGACCATGTACAGTAAAGCGTTTTTCTTAAAAGACGACATAGTATAGTAAGGCTTTTTTTCTTTAAAAATGACATAGTATTGTAAGGCTTTTTTCTTAAAAAAAAAACGACATAGTATTGTAAGGCTTTTTTTCGTAAAAAACGACATAGTATATTAAGGCTTTTTTCTTAAAAAACAACATAGTATAGGCTTTTTTCTTTAAAGACGACATAGTATAGTAAGGCTTATTTTCTTTAAAAACGACACAGTATAGTAAGGCTTTTTTGTCTTTAAAACGACATAGTATAGTAAGGCTTTTTATTTACAAAAAAGACCATGTATAGTAAGGCTTTTTTCTTAAAAAATGACCATGTATAGTAAGGCTTTTTTGTTTAAAAAAGACCATGTATAGTAAGGCTTTTTTTCTTAAAAAACGACATAGTATAGTAAGGCTTTTTTTCCTAAAAAAACGACATAGTATAGTATGGCTTTTTCCCCCTAAAAAAAACGACATAGTATAGCATGGCTTTTTTTCTTGAAAAACGACATAGTAGAGGAAGGCTTTTCCCCCTAAAAAACGACATAGTATAGTATGGCTTTTTTCCTTTAAAAAAACGACATAGTATAGTAAGGCTTTTTTTCCTAAAAAAGACATAGTATTGTAAGGCTTTTTTTTCGTAAAAAACGACATAGTATAGTAAGGCTTTTTTCTTGAAAAACGACATAGTATAGGCTTTTTTCTTTAAAGACGACATAGTATAGTAAGGCTTATTTTCTTTAAAAAGGACATAATATAGTAAGGCTTTTTTTCCCTAAAAAAATGACATAGTATAGTAAGGTTTTTTCCCTAAAAATGACATAATATAGTATGGGTTTTTTTTTTCTTAAAAAATGACATAGTATAGTAATGCTTTTTTCCCTAAAAAACAACATAGTATAGTAAGGCTTTTTTTCCTAAAAAAACGACATAGTATAGTAAGGCTTTTTTCCCTAAAAAAACGACATAGTATAATAAGGCTTTTTTTCTTAAAAAAACGACATAGTATAGTAAGGCTTTTTTTCTTAAAAAACGACATAATATAGTAAGGTTTCTTTTCTTCTTAAAAAACAACATAGTATAGTAAGGCTTTTTTCCCTAAAAAAAACGACATAGTATAGTAAGGCTTTAAAAAAAATGACCATGTATAGTAAGCCTTATCTCATTTTCTGAACTGCTTTATCCTCATTATGGTAGCGGGGGATGCTGGAGCCAATCCCATTTGTCTCCAGGCCAGAGGCGGCGGACATCCTGAATCGGTGGCCAGCCGATCTTAGGTTACAAGGAGATGGACAACCACACACACTGTATAGTAAGTCTTTTTTCCTTAAAAACAACATAGTTATAGTAAGGCTTTTTTTCTTTAAAAAACGACATAGTATAGTAAGGCTTTTTTTCTTTAAAAAACGACATAGTATAGTAAGGGTTTTTTTTCTCAAAAAACGACATAGTATACAAAGGCTTTTTTCCCTAAAAAACGACATAGTATAGTAAGGCTTTTTTTTCTTAAAAAACGACATAGTATAGTAAGGCTTTTTTTCTTAAAAAAAACGACATAGTATAGTAAGGCTTTTTTCCCTCAAAAACGACATAGGCTTTTTTTCCTAAAAAAACGACATAGTATAGTAAGGCTTTTTTTCCCTAAAAAACGACATAGTATAGTAAGGCTTTTTCCCCAAAAAATGAGATAGTATAGTAAAGCTATTTTCCCCAAAAAACGACATAGTATAGTAAGGCTTTTTTTTCTAAAAAAACGACATAGTATAGTAAGGCTTTTTTTCTTAAAAAAACGACATAGTATAGTAAGGCTTTTTTTCCTAAAAAAACGACATAGTATAGTAAGGCTTTTTTTCCCTAAAAAACGACATAGTATAGTAAGGCTTTTTTCCCCCAAAAATGACATAGTATAGTAAGGCTATTTTCCCCAAAAAACGACATAGTATAGTAAGGCTTTTTTTCCTAAAAAAACGACATAGTATAGTAAGGTTTTTTTTTCTCAAAAAACAACATAGTATACAAAGGGTTTTTTCCCTAAAAAACGACATAGTATGGTAAGGCTTTTTTTCCTAAAAAAAACGACATGGTATAGTAAGCCTTTTTTTCCTAAAAAAAAAACAGCATAGTATAGTAAGTTTTTTTCCCTAAAAAAAGACATAGTATAGTCAGGCTTTAAAAAAAAAAGACCATGTATAGTAAGCCTCATCTCATTTTCTGAACTGCTTTATCCTCATTAGGGTAGCGGGGGATGCTGGAGCCAATCCCATTTGTCTCCAGGCCAGAGGCGGGGGACATCCTGAATCGGTGGCCAGACGATCTTAGGGTACAAGGAGACGGACAACCACGCACTGTATAGTAAGTCTTTTTTCCTTAAAAACGACATGGCTTTTTTCCCCTAAAAAACGACATAGTATAGTAAGGCTTTTTTTCCTAAAAAACGACATAGTATAGTAAGTTTTTTTTTTCTCAAAAAACGACATAGTATACAAAGGTTTTTTTCCCTATAAAAAAACGACATAGTATAGTAAGGCTTTTTTTTTCTTAAAAAACGACATAGGGTTTTTTCCCTAAAAAACGACATAGTATAGTAAGGCTTTTTTTCCTAAAAAACGACATGGTATAGTAAGCCTTTTTTTCCTAAAAAAAAACAGCATAGTATAGTAAGGTTTTTTCCGTAAAAAACGACATAGTATAGTAAGGCTTTTTTACCCCAAAAATGACATAGTATAGTAAGGCTATTTTCCCCAAAAACGACATAGTATAGTAAGGCTTTTTTCCCCAAAAAAACGACATAATATAGTAAGGCTTTTTTTTCCCCAAAAAACGACATAGTATAGTAAGGCTTTTTTTCCCTAAAAACGACATAGTATAGTAAGGCTTTTTTTTTCTCAAAAAACGACATAGTATACAAAGGTTTTTTTCCCTATAAAAAACGACATAGTATAGTAAGGCTTTTTTTTTCTTAAAAAACGACATAGGGTTTTTTCCCTAAAAAACGACATAGTATAGTAAGGCTTTTTTTCCTAAAAAACGACATGGTATAGTAAGCCTTTTTTTCCTAAAAAAAAAACAGCATAGTATAGTAAGGTTTTTTCCCTAAAAAACGACATAGTATAGTAAGGCTTTTTTACCCAAAAAATGACATAGTATAGTAAGGCTATTTTCCCCAAAAACGACATAGTATAGTAAGGCTTTTTTCCCTAAAAAAACGACATAATATAGTAAGGCTTTTTTTTCCCCAAAAAACGACATAGTATAGTAAGGCTTTTTTTCCCTAAAATCGACATAGTATAGTAAGGTTTTTTCCCTAAAAATGACATAATATAGTAAGGGTTTTTTTTTCTTAAAAAATGACATAGTATAGTAATGCTTTTTTTTCGTAAAAAACGACATAGTATAGTAAGGCTTTTTTCTTAAAAAACAACATAGTATAGGCTTTTTTCTTTAAAGACGACATAGTATAGTAAGGCTTATTTTCTTTAAAAACGACACAGTATAGTAAGGCTTTTTTGTCTTTAAAAGGACATAGTATAGTAAGGCTTTTTATTTACAAAAAAGACCATGTATAGTAAGGCTTTTTTCTTAAAAAATGACCATGTATAGTAAGGCTTTTTTGTTTAAAAAAGACCATGTATAGTAAGGCTTTTTTTCTTAAAAAACGACATAGTGTAGTAAGGCTTTTTCCCCCTAAAAAAACGACATAGTATAGCATGGCTTTTTTTCTTGAAAAACGACATAGTAGAGGAAGGCTTTTTCCCTGAAAACCGACATAGTATAGTATGGCTTTTCCCCCAAAAAAACGACATAGTATAGTATGGCTTTTTTCCTTTAAAAAACGACATAGTATAGTAAGGCTTTTTTTCCTAAAAAACGACATAGTATTGTAAGGCTTTTTTTCGTAAAAAACGACATAGTATAGTAAGGCTTTTTTCTTAAAAAACGACATAGTATAGGCTTTTTTCTTTAAAGACGACATAGTATAGTAAGGCTTATTTTCTTTAAAAACGACATAATATAGTAAGGCTTTTTTTCCTAAAAAAAATGACATAGTATAGTAAGGTTTTTTCCCTAAAAATGACATAATATAGTAAGGGTTTTTTTTTTCTTAAAAAATGACATAGTATAGTAATGCTTTTTTCCCTAAAAAACAACATAGTATAGTAAGGCTTTTTCTCCTAAAAAAACGACATAGTATAGTAAGGCTTTTTTCCCTAAAAAAACGACATAGTATAATAAGGCTTTTTTTCTTAAAAAAACGACATAGTATAGTAAGGCTTTTTTTCTTAAAAAACGACATAATATAGTAAGGTTTCTTTTCTTCTTAAAAAACAACATAGTATAGAAAGGCTTTTTTCCCTAAAAAAACGACATAGTATAGTAAGGCTTTAAAAAAATGACCATGTATAGGAAGCCTTATCTCATTTTCTGAACTGCTTTATCCTCATTATAGTAGCGGGGGATGCTGGAGCCAATCCCATTTGTCTCCAGGCCAGAGGCGGCGGACATCCTGAATCGGTGGCCAGCCGATCTTAGGTTACAAGGAGATGGACAACCACACACACTGTATAGTAAGTCTTTTTTCCTTAAAAACAACATAGTTATAGTAAGGCTTTTTTTCTTTAAAAAACGACATAGTATAGTAAGGCTTTTTTTCTTTAAAAAACGACATAGTATAGTAAGGGTTTTTTTTCTCAAAAAACGACATAGTATACAAAGGCTTTTTTCCCTAAAAAACGACATAGTATAGTAAGGCTTTTTTTTTCTTAAAAAACGACATAGTATAGTAAGGCTTTTTTTCTTAAAAAAACGACATAGTATAGTAAGACTTTTTTCCCTCAAAAACGACATAGGCTTTTTTTCCTAAAAAAACGACATAGTATAGTAAGGCTTTTTTTCTTAAAAAAACGACATAGTATAGTAAGGCTTTTTTTCCTAAAAAAACGACATAGTATAGTAAGGCTTTTTTTCCCTAAAAAACGACATAGTATAGTAAGGCTTTTTTTTCTTAAAAAACGACATAGTATACAAAGGGTTTTTTCCCTAAAAAACGACATAGTATGGTAAGGCTTTTTTTCCTAAAAAAAAACGACATGGTATAGTAAGCCTTTTTTTCCTAAAAAAAACAGCATAGTATAGTAAGTTTTTTTCCCTAAAAAAAGACATAGTATAGTCAGGCTTTTAAAAAAAATGACCATGTATAGTAAGCCTCATCTCATTTTCTGAACTGCTTTATCCTCATTAGGGTAGCGGGGGATGCTGGAGCCAATCCCATTTGTCTCCAGGCCAGAGGCGGGGGACATCCTGAATCGGTGGCCAGACGATCTTAGGGTACAAGGAGACGGACAACCACGCACTGTATAGTAAGTCTTTTTTCCTTAAAAACGACATGGTATAGTAAGGCTTTTTTTCCCTAAAAAACGACATAGTATAGTAAGGCTTTTTTTCCTAAAAAACGACATAGTATAGTAAGTTTTTTTTTTCTCAAAAAACGACATAGTATACAAAGGTTTTTTTCCCTATAAAAAACGACATAGTATAGTAAGGCTTTTTTTTTCTTAAAAAACGACATAGGGTTTTTTCCCTAAAAACGACATAGTATAGTAAGGCTTTTTTTCCTAAAAAACGACATGGTATAGTAAGCCTTTTTTTCCTAAAAAAAAAACAGCATAGTATAGTAAGGTTTTTTTCCGTAAAAAACGACATAGTATAGTAAGGCTTTTTTACCCAAAAAATGACATAGTATAGTAAGGCTATTTTCCCCAAAAACGACATAGTATAGTAAGGCTTTTTTCCCTAAAAAAACGACATAATATAGTAAGGCTTTTTTTTCCCAAAAAAACGACATAGTATAGTAAGGCTTTTTTTCCCTAAAAACGACATAGTATAGTAAGGCTTTTTTTTTCTCAAAAAACGACTTAGTATACAAAGGTTTTTTTCCCTATAAAAAACGACATAGTATAGTAAGGCTTTTTTTTTCTTAAAAAACAACATAGGGTTTTTTCCCTAAAAAACGACATAGTATAGTAAGGCTTTTTTTCCTAAAAAACGACATGGTATAGTAAGCCTTTTTTTCCTAAAAAAAACAGCATAGTATAGTAAGGTTTTTTCCCTAAAAAACGACATAGTATAGTAACGCTTTTTTACCCAAAAAATGACATAGTATAGTAAGGCTATTTTCCCCAAAAACGACATAGTATAGTAAGGCTTTTTTCCCTAAAAAAAACGACATAATATAGTAAGGCTTTTTTTCCCAAAAAAACGACATAGTATAGTAAGGCTTTTTTTCCCTAAAATCGACATAGTATAGTAAGGTTTTTTCCCTAAAAATGACATAATATAGTAAGGGTTTTTTTTTCTTAAAAAATGACATAGTATAGTAATGCTTTTTTTTTCGTAAAAAACGACATAGTATAGTATGGCTTTTCCCCCTAAAAAACGACATAGTATAGTATGGCTTTTTTCCTTTAAAAAACGACATAGTATAGTATGGCTTTTTTTCCTAAAAAACGACATAGTAGAGGAAGCCTTTTTTTCTTAAAAAACGATATTGTATAGTAAGGCTTCTTTTCTTAAAAAAAACGACATAGTATTGTAAGGCTTTTTTTCGTAAAAAACGACATAGTATAGTAAGGCTTTTTTCTTAAAAAACAACATAGTATAGGCTTTTTTCTTTAAAGACGACATAGTATAGTAAGGCTTATTTTCTTTAAAAACGACACAGTATAGCAAGGCTTTTTTGTCTTTAAAAACGACATAAAGTCTTTTTTGTCTTTAAAAACGACTTAAAGTGGTCTATGTAAAGTAAAGCTTTTATTTGTTTAAAAAATAAATACTATGTATATATAGTCAGGCTTTTTTCTTTAAAAATGACCATGTATATTGAGGGTTTTTATTAAAAAATGACCATGTATAGTAAGGCTTTTTTATTTAAAAAAAACGACCATGTACAGTAAAGCGTTTTTCTTAAAATACGACATAGTATAGTAAGGCTTTTTTTCTTAAAAAATGACATAGTATTGTAAGGCTTTTTTCTTAAAAAAACGACATAGTATTGTAAGGCTTTTTTTCGTAAAAAACGACATAGTATAGTAAGGCTTTTTTCTTAAAAAACAACAGAGTATAGGCTTTTTTCTTTAAAGACGACATAGTATAGTAAGGCTTATTTTTTTTAAAAACGACATAGTATAGTAAGGCTTTTTATTTACAAAAAAGACCATGTATAGTAAGGCTTTTTACTTAAAAAATGACCATGTATAGTAAGGCTTTTTTGTTTAAAAAAGACCATGTATAGTAAGGCTTTTTTTCTTAAAAAACGACATAGTATAGTAAGGCTTTTTTTTCTTAAAAAACGACATAGTATAGTAAGGCTTTTTTTTCCTAAAAAAAACGACATAGTATAGTATGGCTTTTTTCCCCTAAAAAAACGACATAGTATAGCATGGCTTTTTTTCTTGAAAAACGACATAGTATAGTATGGCTTTTCCCCCTAAAAAACGACATAGTATAGTATTGCTTTTTTCCTTTAAAAAACAACATAGTATAGTATGGCTTTTTTCCTTTAAAAAACGACATAGTATAGTATGGCTTTTTTTCTTAAAAAACGACATAGTATAGTATGGCTTTTCCCCCCTAAAAAACGACATAGTATAGCATGGCTTTTTTTCTTGAAAAACGACATAGTCGAGGAAGACTTTTTCCCTAAAAAACGACATAGTATAGTATGGCTTTCCCCCCTAAAAAAACGACATAGTATAGTATGGCTTTTTTCCTTTAAAAAACGACATAGTATAGTAAGGCTTTTTTTCCTAAAAAACGACATAGTATAGCATGGCTTTTTTTCTTGAAAAACGACATAGTAGAGGAAGCCTTTTTTTCTTAAAAAACGATATTGTATAGTAAGGCTTCTTTTCTTAAAAAACGACATAGTATAGTAAGGCTTTTTTTCTTTAAAAAATGGCAGCAAGTAAGGCTTAGAGAGTCGGAGAATAAATCTGACTTCTGATTCTTCACCTTCTAGTTGTTGCTGTGGTCCACTGGCAAAATCATTGGGTCAGAACATGAGGTGGGAATCAGGAGTGAGTTCAATTCCACTTGTTGCAATTCTCAAATTGTTTATTGAGGTAATGAAAAGGATAAATACAACTCCCAACTTTACAGTGGTGCAGTGGCAAAGACAATGGGTCAGAACTTCAGGTGGACTCAAGTTCAAATCAGAAGTGAGTTTGATTCCACTCTTTGCAATTCTCAAATTGTTTATTGAGGTAATTAAAAGGATAAATATAACTTCCAATCACATCATTTCAGAAGTCGCTGTGGTCCAGTGGCAATGGGTCAGACAGACCTCAAGTTAGTGGATTTGACTGCCATGTGGGAGATGGGGTTCGAATCCCGCTCTCGTTTGACTAATCACTACACTAGTAGTTCAGTAAATGGGTAATCCTTTTTTCATTCAAATAAAGACTTAGTCATTTTTTTCAGCAAAACAATATTTCCGGTCAGCCTTCGGCTGACCGGAAGACAGTTGGGAGGGGGGGGTTCCTGATGGTGTTCGACAGTCGGCCTTCGGCCGACTGCCGACACCATACAGTCGTTGACTGGCGACACCGGGACGTGAACCCTCGACACCCACGTCGCAGGCAGGTGACTTACCCACTACACCACGAGGCGGCCCGCCTATACATGATTGGAAGTTATATTTATCCTTTTCATTACCTAAAAACAATTTGAGAATTGCAAAGCGTGGAATTGAACTCATTCCTAATTTGAACTTGAGTCCACCCGAAGTTCTGACCCATTGTCTTTGCCACTGGACCACAGTGACTTCTGGAAAGATGTGATTGGAAGTTATATCTATCCTTTGCATTACCTCAATAAACAATTTGAGAATTGCAAAGAGTGGAATTGAACTCATTCCTGATTTGAACTTGAGTCCACCTGAAGTTCTGACCCATTGTCTTTGCCACTGGACCACAGTGACTTCTGAAATGATGTGATTGGAAGTTATATCTATCCTTTTCATTACCTCAATAAACAATTTGTGAATTGCAAAGAGTGGAATTGAACTCATTCCTGATTTGAACTTGAGTCCACCTGAAGTTCTGACCCATTATCTTTGCCACTGGACCACAGTGACTTCTGATATGATGTGATTGGAAGTTATATCTATCCTTTGCATTACCTCAATAAACAATTTGAGAATTTCAAAGAGTGGAATTGAACTCATTCCTGATTTGAACTTGAGTCCAACTGAAGTTCTGACCCATTGTCTTTGCCACTGGACCACAGTGACTTCTGAAATGATGTGATTGGAAGTTATATCTATCATTTTCATTACCTCAATAAACAATTTGAGAATTGCAAAGAGTGGAATTGAACTCATTCCTGATTTGAACTTGAGTCCACCTGAAGTTCTGACCCATTGTCTTTGCCACTGGACCACAGTGACTTCTAAAATGATGTGATTGGAAGTTATATCTATCCTTTTCATTACCTCATAAACAATTTGAGAATTGCAAAGAGTGGAATTGAACTCATTCCTGATTTGAACTTGAGTCCACCTGAAGTTCTGACCCATTATCTTTGCCACTGGACCACAGTGACTTCTGAAATGATGTGATTGGAAGTTATATCTATCCTTTTCATTACCTCAATAAACAATTTGAGAATTGCAAAGAGTGGAATTGAACTCATTCCTGATTTGAACTTGAGTCCACCTGAAGTTCTGACCCATTGTCTTTGCCACTGGACCACAGTGACTTCTGAAATGATGTGATTGGAAGTTATATCTATCCTTTTCATTACCTCAATAAACAATTTGAGAATTGAAAAGAGTGGAATTGAACTCATTCCTGATTTGAACTTGAGTCCACCTGAAGTTCAGACCCATTGTCTTTGCCACTGCACCACAGTGACTTCTGAAATGATGTGATTGGAAGTTATATCTATCCTTTTCATTACCTCAATAAACAATTTGAGAATTGCAAAGAGTGGAATTGAACTCATTCCTGATTTAAACTTGAGTCCACCTGAAGGTCTGACCCATTGTCTTTGCCACTGGACCACAGTGACTTCTAAAATGATGTGATTGGAAGTTATATCTATCCTTTTCATTACCTCATAAACAATTTGAGAATTGCAAAGAGTGGAATTGAACTCATTCCTGATTTGAACTTGAGTCCACCTGAAGTTCTGACCCATTATCTTTGCCACTGGACCACAGTGACTTCTGAAATGATGTGATTGGAAGTTATATCTATCCTTTTCATTACCTCAATAAACAATTTGAGAATTGCAAAGAGTGGAATTGAACTCATTCCTGATTTGAACTTGAGTCCACCTGAAGTTCTGACCCATTGTCTTTGCCACTGGACCACAGTGACTTCTGAAATGATGTGATTGGAAGTTATATCTATCCTTTTCATTACCTCAATTAACA
Organism: Stigmatopora argus; assembly: GCF_051989625.1. Lineage (NCBI taxonomy): Eukaryota > Metazoa > Chordata > Actinopteri > Syngnathiformes > Syngnathidae > Stigmatopora > Stigmatopora argus. The sequence goes on from NC_135398.1 coordinate 11,265,613, forward strand.
ATTTGAGAATTGCAAAGAGTGGAATTGAACTCATTCCTGATTTAAACTTGAGTCCACCTGAAGGTCTGACCCATTGTCTTTGCCACTGGACCACAGTGACTTCTAAAATGATGTGATTGGAAGTTATATCTATCCTTTTCATTACCTCATAAACAATTTGAGAATTGCAAAGAGTGGAATTGAACTCATTCCTGATTTGAACTTGAGTCCACCTGAAGTTCTGACCCATTATCTTTGCCACTGGACCACAGTGACTTCTGAAATGATGTGATTGGAAGTTATATCTATCCTTTTCATTACCTCAATAAACAATTTGAGAATTGCAAAGAGTGGAATTGAACTCATTCCTGATTTGAACTTGAGTCCACCTGAAGTTCTGACCCATTGTCTTTGCCACTGGACCACAGTGACTTCTGAAATGATGTGATTGGAAGTTATATCTATCCTTTTCATTACCTCAATTAACAATTTGAGAATTGCAAAGAGTGGAATTGAACTCATTCCTGATTTGAACTTGAGTCCACCTGAAGTTCTGACCCATTGTCTTTGCCACTGGACCACAGTGACTTCTGAAATGATGTGATTGGAAGTTATATCTATCCTTTTCATTACCTCAATAAACAATTTGAGAATTGCAAAGAGTGGAATTGAACTCATTCCTGATTTAAACTTGAGTCCACCTGAAGTTCTGACCCATTGTCTTTGCCACTGGACCACAGTGACTTCTAAAATGATGTGATTGGAAGTTATATCTATCCTTTTCATTACCTCAATAAACAATTTGAGAATTGCAAATAGTGGAATTGAACTCATTCCTGATTTGAACTTGAGTCCACCTGAAGTTCTGACCCATTATCTTTGCCACTGGACCACAGTGACTTCTGAAATGATGTGATTGGAAGTTATATCTATCCTTTTCATTACCTCAATAAACAATTTGAGAATTGCAAAGAGTGGAATTGAACTCATTCCTGATTTGAACTTGAGTCCACCTGAAGTTCTGACCCATTGTCTTTGCAACTGGACAAGAGTGACTTCTGAAATGATGTGATTGGAAGTTATATCTATCCTTTTCATTACCTCAATAAACAATTTGAGAATTGCAAAGAGTGGAATTGAACTCACTCCTGATTTGAACTTGAGTCCACCTGAAGTTCTGACCCATTATCTTTGCCACTGGACCACAGTGACTTCTGAAATGATGTGATTGGAAGTTATATCTATCATTTTCATTACCTCAATAAACAATTTGAGAATTGCAAAGAGTGGAATTGAACTCATTCCTGATTTGAACTTGAGTCCACCTGAAGTTCTGACCCATTATCTTTGCCACTGGACCACAGTGACTTCTGAAATGATGTGATTGGAAGTTATATCTATCCTTTTCATTACCTCAATAAACAATTTGAGAATTGCAAAGAGTGGAATTGAACTCATTCCTGATTTGAACTTGAGTCCACCTGAAGTTCTGACCCATTGTCTTTGCCACTGCACCACAGTGACTTCTGAAATGATGTGATTGGAAGTTATATCTATCCTTTTCATTACCTCAATAAACAATTTGAGAATTGCAAAGAGTGGAATTGAACTCATTCCTGATTTAAACTTGAGTCCACCTGAAGGTCTGACCCATTGTCTTTGCCACTGGACCACAGTGACTTCTAAAATGATGTGATTGGAAGTTATATCTATCCTTTTCATTACCTCATAAACAATTTGAGAATTGCAAAGAGTGGAATTGAACTCATTCCTGATTTGAACTTGAGTCCACCTGAAGTTCTGACCCATTATCTTTGCCACTGGACCACAGTGACTTCTGAAATGATGTGATTGGAAGTTATATCTATCCTTTTCATTACCTCAATTAACAATTTGAGAATTGCAAAGAGTGGAATTGAACTCATTCCTGATTTGAACTTGAGTCCACCTGAAGTTCTGACCCATTGTCTTTGCCACTGGACCACAGTGACTTCTGAAATGATGTGATTGGAAGTTATATCTATCCTTTTCATTACCTCAATAAACAATTTGAGAATTGCAAAGAGTGGAATTGAACTCATTCCTGATTTAAACTTGAGTCCACCTGAAGTTCTGACCCATTGTCTTTGCCACTGGACCACAGTGACTTCTAAAATGATGTGATTGGAAGTTATATCTATCCTTTTCATTACCTCAATAAACAATTTGAGAATTGCAAATAGTGGAATTGAACTCATTCCTGATTTGAACTTGAGTCCACCTGAAGTTCTGACCCATTATCTTTGCCACTGGACCACAGTGACTTCTGAAATGATGTGATTGGAAGTTATATCTATCCTTTTCATTACCTCAATAAACAATTTGAGAATTGCAAAGAGTGGAATTGAACTCATTCCTGATTTGAACTTGAGTCCACCTGAAGTTCTGACCCATTGTCTTTGCAACTGGACAACAGTGACTTCTGAAATGATGTGATTGGAAGTTATATCTATCCTTTTCATTACCTCAATAAACAATTTGAGAATTGCAAAGAGTGGAATTGAACTCACTCCTGATTTGAACTTGAGTCCACCAGAAGTTCTGACCGTTTGTCTTTGCAACTGGACCACAGTGACTTCTGAAATGAAGTGATTGGAAGTTATATTTATCCTTTCATTACCTCAATAAACAATTTGTGAATTGCAAAGAGTGGAATTGAACTCACTCCTGATTCCCACCTCAAGTTCTGAACCAATATTTTTGCCACTGGACCACAGCAATAACTAGGAGAAGAATCAGAAGTCAGATTTATTCTCCGACTTTCTTAGCCTTACTATACTATGTCGATTTTTTAAAGAAAAAAGCCTTACTATATACAGACGCTCCACTACTTACGAACATTCAACTTACGAACAACGGTACATACGAACATGTCTGCAAATTGCGTTTAAGTCCAAAAATGTTCGCAAGGCCAATTTTGTATTTCGCGCCTTTTTCGGAGTAGTACTTCTTTCCGCCGCTAATACCGACGCCTGGCGCTGTGAGAGCTCAGCTCACCCAGCATCTACCTTCTTCTTCGTTGCAGTGCGGAAGTGCGTGAATGTATCGCCAGTGTGCAAAGAACCTTTTTCATTTGTATCATTAAATATCTCATGCATCCAATATTGAATATGCTTGGTAAAAAGCTAAAGGCTTCTATTGAGGGAGTTGCAAGGAAGAGGCAAGCCATTTCATTTGAAACGAGTGGCAATAATAACGAAGCTTGATGCGCGTGAGAGTGGTGAGCGTTTCACGGGCATTGAATCGTTCGACCGTCAGTACCATTTATAAACAGAAAGATCGAGCAGCAGGACCCAAATATTGAACGTTGCACAAAGTTTGCAAATCAATTGAATGATGCCATACAGTGCTACCGCATCATTTATGATGAAAAAAAGAAGAAAACTGTGCAATCGTCATTAGGTCGCTTCTTTTGGCCAGTTTCTAATACATAAATCTCTCTCTCGCTCTACAGTACTGTACATATTCTCTCCATTTTATTAAATGTTTTTTTTTTTTTCAGTACAAACCAATGCGTGTTACTTATACAAGCCTTAAACATACAAATGCACTTATATAAACCTTCAATATACTTATATCGGCCTTAAACATAAATTATAATACAAAATATAGCACTGAATCAACTTACAAACAAATTCAACTTATGAACAATCGCTCGGAACCAATTGCGTTCGTAAGTAGGGGAGCGTCTGTACATGTACATACTACAATCGGTAAATAGGCGACATGCATATATGTAGAAGTGCTATTTTGTGATATGAATTGAATTTGTTCAAAAGCCAAGCTTTTATATCGAAGGACGATATATATGCATTATTAAATGAATGGAAAATGGGTAACTGCACCTATTTTCCTATTTTTTTCCAACTTATTTTCGTTATTTGGATGGACTTATTCAAATACTTATTTCTTTTAATAAAAACTTGAAGAAAAAACATCTCATTTTCTGAACCGCTTCATCCTTACCAGGGTCACGGGGGGTGCTGGAGCCCATCCCAGGTGGATGGGTGGTATTTTTTTTTTTATAGAATTCCAACTTTTTTAAAGAAATATACTATGACCTGAAATATTGCTTTTAGACAGCTGCAAGAATAAAAAAAATGGCAAAATAGAATCATATTTTTATTTGAAAATGAAAATAAATTCTTAGGATCTTGTGAATTACAAGAACAATGAATTATCACAGTAAATCCTGCCATTCAAATGGACTGGCGATCTAGCCAATTAGGAGATAAAATATATATCATTTATACAAGTATGCAAATGACTAAAATGGTGTTTTACTCAAGCACATTTGCATGCGAGTGTGTAGTGGCAGAACGAGGAAGGTTGTGAAAGCTCAAATTCTAACATTTGGTGGGCTAAAATAGTGTCCATTCCCTATAAAATAATGGCTTTTATTTACATATATAAGACTTAGAGCTATGGTTACTATATGATTGATAAATATCTGTGAAAACTGAATTGAAAAAAAAAAACACTTCACTGCAACTTAATAAGTCCTTTATTTGCAATGTTCCTCGTCTTTCCAGTTTCCGATGCAAAAGAAGCCATCATTTTTTAAATAAAGAAAGCAAAAAATATATTTACAAAATTCCAATAAAACTAATAATCAAAGGATTATCTAAAGCACCTCTCTGCATCCGGACAACTGCATTATCTCAAAAATAACCACCAAAAAAAAAAAAAAGGAAAAAGAAAAGATTTCATTAGTATATATTTACAGAATGCTCCAGAAAGGAGTTTCCCACTTAATGTAGAAAAAGGCTTCTGGATATTTTCTGTTTTTACTTTATATAATTCATCAAGTCAATTTCTGTAGATTTCAAGTTTTACTGGCGATTGGGTGGTGAAGAGTCCCTCTGCAGCGGAAGGAAAACAAAGACCAAGAGTCAGTCGGTGCAATGACGAGGAAGCATTGAGATCACACCGGCCGCGCGTGTCCGTCTTTCTTCTTAAAATCCCGGGAAGAAAAAAAGTGACAATCATCCCACAGATCTGCCAGAAAACAGCTCATCGGTCTGGCGAAATTGTGTGGTCACCTACGGAAATACGGGATCGGGGGCTTTTTTTTTTTCGCATTCTGCTGAAGGACTTTTCAAGTTTTTTTTTTGTGTGTGAGGAGAGCAGATTGTTGGCTGGGGAACAATGAAGAAGGGGAGGAGGGAAATGATTGTTTACCGAGTCCATCACTCCAAAAAAAGAAGACGAAAAAAGATATTTATCCTCATTGAGGATTTTTGATTTGGAGTCTGCCTTTCCGGCAAGATCGTCCCTTGAAACTCTACTGCCGCCTCCTCCTGCTAGTCGCCAGCAGACGACAGCAGCGTTCAGTCCTTATTGCACTCCTCTTCGGGCGATCGCAGCCAAGTGAAGAAGGTGGTGACTGACTTGAGGGCCACGCCTTTGCCGTTCTGCTCCGCCGGATCTTTGCTTGACTCCCACTTGTTGAAGACACTCTCGCTGATGACGTCAGCGTCGTACAGATAGTCGAAGAACGTGCGTAGTAGGTCTGCGTAGTCAAAATATTCAAAAGGGACATTGTTATCTGAGAAGTTAGAGCCATTTTATCCATTTGAATGTTTTTGTTGATATGTTCATTAATTTATGATTTTATTATTCCTTCACAAATATATATGTAGTGTATGTAAGAAAAAAAAAGTGATTAATGATCATTTTAAAATACTGAGACATTGCATCCACAATGTGGACAAATTTTGGGTCATATAAGCTATACTTACACACCAAATGTTAGACACCGGAGTTTTTTTTCTTTAAGTGGTTAAAATATTCAGTAATGAAATGTTTATGGAACAATCAACGAATTTAACATCGTGATTTCATGTTTTAACTCACTACGTTGTAATTGATAGTCATCACTCCGATAAATGAACCAACAAAATATTAAAGAATTCCATTTGAGGAAACGCCTAAAGGTGTGCTCGGGTCTATAAAAATAAAAAAAAACAAGGCGAACAGTAGAGGATCAAGAAATATATATTAAAATAAATAACATAGAACCACGATTTAAAAAAAAAAAAAAAAAAATTGAATTTATGCTCCCGTGAACTCATTTGCTGCCACGGACTGTGAGTGACACCCACAGCATTTTGATGATGCGCAGGTCAAAGGGATTGGATACCTTCGCATTACCATCCATGCCAGCGAATGAGTTAAAAGGCAAATGCATCTCAGTTTGAACATTGGCACTCACACGCAGGATGCTCCATTTGCACCATGAGTGCCTGCAGGGCGTAGAGCGCCTCCAGCTCCTTCTGGTCGTCGCTCACGTAGTGCTTCAGCAGGGAGACTCGGCTAAGGATCAGGGGCCCGGCCACCTTGTGCGGGTCAGCTGGAAGGCAGAGACCATTGTAAAAGACACCACTTCCCAAATGAAGAAAATCTTGTCCGTGGAAGTCTCACCTGTGATGGCCAACTGGCACACGGCAGTCATGAGCGCACGTATGAACGGGCTGGACGACCTCTGCTGCACATCCAGATTGGCCTAATGACAAAAAGAGACAAAGATTCAGGTTGGGGATGACATGACAGAGATATTACTGAGTGTCAAATTTGCCCTGAATAGCTTGAAAGGGTTATTATATAAATAAAAAATAAAATGTGACTGCACACCTCCACCCAGTCTTTGATGCGCTGGTCGCTAGCCTCATCGCGGAGGAGGCGCTCCAGTTCTTGCCTGAGCTCATTTCCGCTCAGTGCTTTCTTGGTGTGCTCCTTGGACTGACCCTCTCCAGTTGTGAACTCCACTTTCTGATAGAGTAAAAACAAGAGAGCTCACAATTGGGCTTGTGACAAACACAGCAGAGAAGGAACGCTGCATTTGCAGGCGCAATAGCTGATAGGTGCGGGCCCTGGCTGTAAAGCAAGGGTGTCCAGACTCGGGTTGGTTCGCGGGCCGCTTTAACGTCAACTCGATTTCATGTGGGCCGGACCATTTTAGATATAATATTTAGATTTTTTTTAAATAAATGGATTAAATGAATTGGATTAAAGTCTCTGAATATTCAGTTTTTATAGATCTAAAACAATGTTTATTTTGGCTTTTTTAAAATATATTTTTAGGTTTTACAAAATGATTTTTGAACTAAAAACTAGAAAATATGGATTAAAGAAATAGCAATTATCGATTTAAAAGGGGGAAAATCAGGAAATTTAATATACATCTATACACTTCATTTTAATTTGATCCTAAAAGAGAAAGTTGGCACTCATTATTTACTTTGCGGGGACACACAAAATGATGCGGCGGGCCAGTTTTGGCCCCCGGGCTGCCACTTTGACACCTGTGCTGTAAAGTGTTGTGAGGATAGCCGTCTTGCATGGGTGATGCTTAAAGGAGTATAACTAGTGGTTATGGTTCGCATGACGTGTAGAAAGTCAAGTCGACAGCGTTGCAGCATTTCCTTGTTATGTTTATTTGCTATGACACATTTGATGTTTCATAACTTGGAACAATAATTCATATATAGTAGCAGTTCGTAAACTGAAAAATTAGAAGTACCACTGTAATGCTTCAGATATATTTTATTCAGGAATATTTTAGGAGTAGTAATTTTTTTTCTCCATATTTATATAAAACTATACCCACAGAAAAGACAATACTTCACCTGCTCAGTGACAAACTTGTTGACGTCATCATCCTTGGGCAGGAAGTCGGTCCAGTTCAAACCCGCCTCTTGCCACAGGGCCCCGACCTTACTGTGAGTCTAGTGCAGAGACGGGAAAAAAAACTCATCAAATCAGTGACATGTCCTCTTCACAATACTACATATATACACAATAAAAAACACTTAACACACCATTCCTTTGCAAAGCAAGTGGAGGATTTGCACCAGTAGTACGCCGGCCTTCCCCTGTGGTAGGAGAGGCTTTGCGATCTCCCTGGAGACAAATAAGACACAATTAAGGTTTGTGCTATACACTTGATTGGATGGATATCATCCTTTTAAAGGGACCGACAACATTATATGCACCTGAGTGGATAGAATCTTGGTTAACAAATTGAAGAAAGAAAGAAAAAATTCACTTATGTTATTCATATTAGTGAAGAACAACAGAAATAAAAGCCGGCATGTACAGGGAATCGCCACACTTAATGTGGGTAGGAATTCAATGCTGATTGTCTACCTGTGACTGAGTCTAACATTATCTATGTGCGTGGATATAACAGACATCACAAAATGGCGGATCTCAGAAGTGATTTTTTTTTTGTTTTAAGGGGATATTATTGATACTCTGTGGATGCATTTTGGCTCAGCTCACCTGAAGAGCGCCCCCATAGGGATGCCACCCTCTAGGAGCATGGGGGTAATGATTTCAGCCAAGTAGAGCCAGATGTGGGGAATGTCTATGGCCATGTCATCAGCGACCTCCAGGATCTGTGAGAGCCTGCCACAGCACAAGCAAGTCAGATCTCATCTTCATTCCTGAAATGTGCGGTGCCTCACCCTTTGAAATACTGCGGAATAGGCAAGGCTCCAGCCATGGTAAGTTTAGGCAGCAGCGTGCCAATGAGGTCACGCGCTTTGCTGGTGCGTTCCAGTGTGGACTCCAGGCCCCTCCGCACAAACACGTAGAGTAACGCACTGCTGCTTTTCAGCTCTTCCACGCACCGGGTTGCCTCCTAGAGTGGAGGAGGAGGAGGAGGGTTTTGAGATGTTGCCACTGTGCAAGTTTGCCCTGTCGGAATGGTTTTGGTACATTAAAATCGTTGATGTGGAGAAACTCGTCAATGATGGCCGTGGATTTCTTCTCCATCGCCTCTTCTGACATTGCTGGTTCGGGAAGTGAAGGAGGAGGTGCGGGGGCACTCTCGCGCTTGGCTGCAAGTGGGGAAAAAATAAAAATGGCAACGTTTGAATCAACGTTTCATTTGCGGCCGCTTTGAAATATAATCACAAAATGAACATTATCATTTTCAATTCGAAATGATCAAATCGTTTGGAATGTTTTCAACAGCAATTGTGACATGCAGGCCAAAAACACCCCAAAATTGTTGCAACTTGTACATGGCAGTAACCATGCATCTCAAGCGTATGGGATGTTTTTACCTGGGAGCTCTTTGCTTGGACCTCTGTCCCGGCTTCCCCTGTCTGTGCTGCCGCGGTCTCTGCTGCCGCGATCTCTGCTACCACGATCTCTGCTGCCGCGATCTCTGCTGCCCCGGTCGCGGCTGTCCGTCATGCTGGCCACACGCCGCATGGGCTCAGCAGAGGGCCGGTTATCACCACCTCTCCCGCCGCGCTCCTCAGTTTCTCTGCTAAAGCTCCGCTTGGTGTTTTGGGTCCGGCTGCTCCGGTCGTCACGGTCGAAACGCTCACGGTCTCGATCCGCCCGCTCCCTATCGCCGCCTCGTTCGCGGCTGGAGCTAGACCTGCCGATTTGGATGTGGTGTGTGAAAAGCAGTGATGAGCTGAAGGCTTTTGGAAGGGACTGAACATGATGTCAAAGCAGAACTCAGAAAACTGCCAACCTTTGAGAAGATCTACGATCAGAGTCGGAGGATAAGGAGCCGGACTGCTGGAGGGCACCGAAGCGATTGTTGCTGGTGGTAGGGCGAGAGTCTAAAAGAGAAGGACAATTTTAAACCTTTATAGGGCAAGTCACTGTTCTGGGTAATTTACAGAGACTGCACAATCGAAGCCAAAGTATGAGATTGAACAAAAGAACTTTTACCCTGGTCTGCTGTTGCAGTTTTGACACCCATTCCTCCGCTACTGCCTTTGCCCCAACTTTTGCCAGAAGGAGCCAACCGCTGATTGTTGAGGTCCAGATTGTCGTGCTAAATAGAATGCACATCACATGGGGTTGAGGGATTGAAAAAGCTGACTAGAAAGAGCCCCAGCGACGATAAACGATCAAGAGATCGACTCTCCAGCCGTACCTTAGAGAGTTTGAGTCGGGAAGAGTCGTAGAATCTCTTTGAGATGGGCACCGTGTTCCAGCCCTCATCCTGGGGCTGGCTGCCCCGGCCCCCTCCCGATGCGTGAGGTCCTCGGCCGCCCATTCCTCCTCCCATCCTGCCTCCTCCTGTGTCCTTTTTAGACATGAGCTGCTGCTGGACTTTGATGTGCTCCCTGTGCTCTTCCATCTCCGCATCCTTGTGGATCTGGTCAATGGTTTTAGGACCCTGATCTCCTCTACGGGGCACCCAGTTGCACTGGGGCACAGATGAAAGACAAAGTTATAGTGGGGACGCCCCCTTCCCTCCCTCCCCTCCGATGGACTGAAGGTTTACCTTTTTGAGGTCCAAGACATCTTGAAGCATGAAGCGGATTCGGGATGACGTTTTTCTCTCATTGATGATCTTTTCCATTTGAGTAAAATACTGGTCCATACGAGGCTAGTTGGGATAAAAGATAAACATTTGTATTATGGCAATACCCAACTACAAACTAAAAAAAAAAACAGAAGACATATGTATGCCTCTATATTTTTAATCCCCCTTTCTCCGGTGATTTAATTATACAAGTCTAATTTAAGCCATGTACTGAAATATTTACAATAAATGTAATTTAATTTAAACAGTTATTTTAAAGAATTCTTTTATTTAAAGTACCCTTTCCAAGTCAATTCAGGTTGGTTAAATAGAATATCATTTCCTTCGCTTTTTAAAGTTCATTTGTCACTAAATCATGTGTTTCAATAATGTTAAATGAAGTTTTTATCATAAGCAAATTTTACAATAATGAATGAAATGTACGTATTTAATAAAATAATTTAAAAGCAATATATATTGCATTTCTGAATACAGAAAAAATATATAATATGTATTTCATACTTGAAGGGCATCCCCATAAACATCAATAAATTCTATTGATTTCAAACCTTGGCTTTTTCAAAGTCCAGGTCTTTGCCAATAGTGGAGAGAAGCCTGCAAAGACACTCCAAAGACTCTTCATCATGATTCTTCAGTAGTTTCAACACACAGTCGTGCATGATGGCTTCCGTCAGCATCTTCAGCTTAAAGAGCTCGCCGATGAACTTGATGTTGCCCAGCGAGCGGCGCCTAGCCTTGTCTCGGGCTTCCTCCAGCTCAATGCGCATGCGTTCACGCTCTTCACCCTGCGAGGTACCCCGGGTGTGCAAGGTTGATCAAAGGTTGCGTGGTGAAGGAAACAGCAGAGGATGCGGTCAAAGTAACTTACTTCTTTGGCAGCCTCCATCTCCTTTTGCTTTTTATCCAAGAACTCGTCATCGTCCTGGTCTTTCTCAAACTCTTTCTGACAGCGGTTGAGCAGCAGTTTGCGGAAGGTCACAATGTATCCAGGTTTTTCCGTGGTGGGGACTTTCAACTGAAGACAAAAGAAGTGCCATTGACTTTCTACAGCTACATTAAATGAGCAAAATTAATGTGCTAAAATAAAGACAATTGTGCATAGAGTGGAGCAATGGTTACAATCCCATCAAGTGATCAGGAATCTGAAAGGCATCACGCGATTATTTAGAATTATTCATTTTTTAAGTATTAACTCTTTAGCTGTTATTGATGGCGAGAGACGTCCCATCCATTTTGACTGGGTAACTCCTATCACATTTGGAGAATAACTTGATTGATTATTTAAGTTTATTCAGGTAAAATAACAGAATTAAAGATGTCTGCACAGCTGATTTAGAAAAAAAATTGATTTTGGTTGTTGTAGTTGGCTTTTTTTAATTTTACCTCTTCAAATTTACATTTTTATTTATTAATGTTGATATAGCTTTGTTCAAATTTGGGGGGGCATTGGAATATGCCGATCAGACATTTTTGGGTTAGCAGTGAACAATCACCAGCACAAAAAAATAAAGATAATCAGTGGTTCAGTGTGGTTTGGGGGAGAAAAATATCATTAAATAGGGCAGAAAGATAAAAAATATGTGAAGGACTGGATTAAAAGAAACTAAACGGGGAATGTGACGGCCAGAAATAGGTAGAGGAAGAGCTTATTTTGACAAACGGAATGGTCATGGAATCGTGACTTTTTTTCTCTTTACACTCATTTGCCACCATAGAGCGATAGAAACGTCCAATCCATTTTTGAGTTAGTGGGTAAAGTTAACTTGATGTCCTTGTGTTTGACTGTGCAAACAATAGAGAGAAGGAAAAGGAGAAATCAAGAAGACAGAGTATGTTTTTAATAATTTGAGGCCTTTGGCTCCATCTTGTGCTATTTAGCTGCTAGCTGAGAATAAGTGCCACGGGAAAGTCAGGCAATAAGATATCGTGCAAACATAAGATTGATTTACTTGGGAATATGGCACCAAAAAAACCCCTGAGAAACTTCCCCAGCTGCAACTTACCCCAGCAAGGGAGCGGCACATGTTGGCATAGGCTACGGAAAAGCTGGGCTCCAAGATGGCTTTCTCGAAGATGAGGTCGATGGCGCCTTTCAGTCTCTCTTCCGTGTCTATGCTCATCTCCTTCACCTGATTCATCAGATCCTGGAACTTCTGTGGCGTGAGTTTGTTGAGGATACTGCGCAATCGCTTCAAGATTTCTTGTGTCATGGCTTGCTCGGGGGTAAGGTCTTCCTCATTTGGTGCAGTCACGTCTTCCTCGCCTCGGCCTTTGGTGGCTTTTCTCGTCGAGGGCTTCCAGGCATTCTCTGCCTTGTTGAGCTGCACTTCGTCACTGAGCGACAAGCTGGTGATGATTTTGCGGTGCTCCTTCCGCGGACCCTGCTGGGATCGCCGTGGTCCGGGGACCTAAACAAGTAGAGCAGACACCGGATTACGACCACAGCTAATTGGTAGTTTGATTATTTTTGATTGAATTAGAAATCAGATCAAAAACTTTTTTTAAAATGTCCCCCTCCTTAAAAGTTGGATATTTAAAATTAGCTGTGCAAAAAAATGGATTAAATTCCATTTATTAAGAAGAAAAATGTTAATCCTTGTTTGACATCAAATTGAAGCAATTAGTTGAAAATTTCCTATTTTGTTTAAGGCATTCAGTCTGCTTATACAGAGAAACAGAAATCTGAAAATATTTACTGTGCTCGAGTTGTACAACTGACGAACGTCTCTACATAGAAAAAAACTCAGGTCACAAAAAGCCACAATGAGAAAATTTTGTCTTAAGATACAAATGAAATTCCAAGTTTCAAAATGCAAAATCTAAACAATGCGAAAATTTTGTCTTAAGATACAAACGAAATTCCAAGTTACGAAATGCAAAATCTAAAAAATTCAAACATCCTGTATTTTATTTTGAAATTGCTGCAATATCATTCCTCTCCCAATACTCTTTAGGCCTCCGACTGGTTGGAAGGGAGCTACGGCATGATGCCGGACCTGAGGTTAGCGCACAGTAGGCGGACGCAACCGGGAGTATGAGTGTGACAGTAGCCTTTTAAAAGCATCTGCTTCATTTGTTTCTGCTTGCATCATACCTGTAATGTTTAGCTAAAAATAAATTTAAAAAAAACTTAAAAAGACTTACTGGTCCACGCATGCTTCCCACTGATCTGCTGCCCATGTTCTCCACATACGAAGGGGTAAAATCTGTCCTTACATTCATCAATCGGCCTGGGTCCGCAGGGCGCAGTGGAGTCTTGTTTACCTGTAATGAAACAGTATTTTTCCCTACTTCCTTCCAAGTATGTGCCAATGGACCATGTTTAATACTAAACCTGATTATCTATAAAATTGATGGTCTGGTTTATTGATTAGGCCGAACTTGTTCAGGCATATTCCGCCTGGTGTTGTTCAGAATTCACTGGAATGCACCCACCTTGTCCAGGACCACATCGTCGATAGAAGGCAGTCCTTCCGGTTTGTTCATGCTGGCACTGATGAACTGGAAGCCCAGTAGGAATTTTCGGTCATAGCGTTTCTTTTCTTCGGGGTTTATGGGCTTCCATTGCTCTGTGAGATAAAGACAGACTTAATGGGGTGTAGAGAAAACGCTATATAAATATGTTGTGTCTTGTCACCACAAAGAAAGGAATGCAAAATAATAATAAAAAACAAGTCTAAATATTGATCTTTTAATATAGATATTGAGGTGGGGGTGGTGCACCGAATCAAGTTGACAACGCAGATATATTTGTGAGAATGAAGAGGATTTACAGCAGGGGTGTCGGACTCGGGTTGGTCCACGGGTCGTGTTAACGTCAACTCGATTTCATGTGGGCCGGATCATTTTAGATATACTTACACTTAAACTTATAAATGGATTAAAAGAACTGGATTAAAAGCCCTGAATATTCATTTTTTTATAGATCTAAAACAATGTTTATTTTAGCCTTCTTTATATATTTTTAGATTTAACAAAATGATTTTTGCACTAAAAACACAGAAAAAATGGATTAAAAAATTACAATTATTGATTTAAAAGGGGAAAATCAGGAAATGTAATATACATCTATACTCTTCATTTTAATTAGATCCTAAAACAGAAAGTCGGCACTCATGATTTACTTTCCCGGGCCACACAAAATGATGCGGTGGGGCAGATTTGGCCCCCGGGTGCGGCCACTTTGACACGTGATTTACAGTATTGCGCTTCATAATTACTGTTCTAAGCAACAACGCCACTCTTTGCTTGTATAATTAAGTCATAAAACTACATACCTTCCTTGTACTGATATTTCTTGTCAGCTGACTCAGATTTTGTCTCCGGTTCTGCATTCTGCTTGTCCTCTTTCTCCTCCCAGGTTTCATCTACGACCTCAGCGGAAGGTTCAGCTGGAGCCACGACAATAGGTTCCGCTGGAGTAGCTGAGGGTTCCGGGGCAGGCTTGGCAACCTGCTCCTGGGGTGAACCCCCACCCAAAAAAAAGAATCCTAAATGGGTCTTCCCGAAACTCCCAATTTTTGAATCACAGCCATCCCCAAAAATGTTATAATTTCATTCTTGATGCTGTGAATCCTTTTGCTCTACATTCTACGGATACAAACCTCTGTGAAGGCATCGAGGAGGTCGCCGATGGCCTCTTTTTTGTTGATTTCCTTCATATTCCTCCTCTTCTTTGGCACAGATGTAGCAGCTTTAAGAGGTGGAGATCATGTTAATCTGCTATTTTTAACACGACTGCAATACTAGCAAGTAGCTGGACATATATTCACATGTGAAGGAAATATAAACAAAATGTGCAGCTACAAATTCTCTGCCCCTCTGTCACTTAAAGAGAAACTAAACTGCTCCTTCAGAAATAATAGACATTAGATGATAAAAAAACATTTTTTACCTTGCATAGCGGATTCCTCAACAGGACAATTGACAGCGATGGGAGCAGGAGAAACGTCCTCACTTTTTGCCACCTTGACTACTTCCTCCTTTTTCTCTTCCACCGCCACCACCTCTGCCTCCTTGACCTCTAATTCTTCCACCACTGGCACTGTAGTTTTAGCCGCAGGTGTGGATTCCTGAGATTGAGAAATATCTGGCTGATCACAGGGTGTAGTGTCTTCCTCGGCGAGTTCTTCCACGTCCTGAGGAAGGCCATTGGGGAGAGGAGATTCGGGCTCTTGCGGCGCAACTGAAAGCTGAGGCAGTTCAGGTATCACTTTTGGAGGCATTTCCTCTGGCTTTGTAGGAACAGGGTTTACTGCTTGTGCAACTTCAGCAACAGGCTCTGCCAATGCGATTTCTGTGGGCCCTTCCTTTTCTTTCATCACCTGCACCTCCTCCCCTTGTTGCTTTTCTGGCATCTTCTTGCACGGATCTGGGGAAGCCTGTGCTTTCTCCTCTTGTGCCGTCGGAGGCGAGGGGCATACGGGAGCATCTACCGTGTCGCTGACCTGAGAGTCAACTACTTCAACCTCAGTTGAGGAGGAGGCCATCACAGCAGGAGGAATGAGAGCGGGATCAGGCTGGTCGTCTGCCATTTGCACGGGTGCCTCGAGAGCCGGGACAGGGTCCGGGGACTCCAATTCTTCTTCAGCTGCCACGTTCTGGGTATCCACTTCTGGTGTGGCCTCAAACGTGGACTCAGAGCTTGTGGTTGATAGAGGTGGGGGGGTCTCGACACTGGCAACATGCTCTACATTATCATCTACATAGGTATGGGGCATAAAGAATATTGTGAAACATTTGTTACGCATTGTTCAGATCTGCAAAAAGGCCACCGACCTCGTCTTGTGGGGTCCGTAGCAGGTGGAATGACCTCACCATTAGTCTGTGCAGATACGCCTTCCGTGATGTTGGCCTACAATCAAGAATGACCATTGAAATGCTCGAAATAATACAACCAATCATATATTAAAATACACACAATACATCTGACATTTGGAAATTGTATGTTGTCAACTAAGTGTTAGTAGTCGTAGTTTATACATTTTGGATGCCTTTGTGACTAATCCATGATTATGACATTCCTTAGATTTTTTTTGCTTTTATGAATACAAATTGATTTTTTCTATCACAATGACCACCAAGAACATTCAATTGGATAAGATGGAAATCCATGGAAATAAATAAATTATGAATACTCTTTTACCCACAACCAATGTGAGATTTGTCATGTTTTTTTACATGCTTGTCGTGGTTACTTCACTAGTATAAGTACTAGTCTTGATTTCCAGCGGCTTTGTAAGTAACAGAAGAATAGAACACGCAACAGATGAAAATCAGATCCCCAAGTAGTTCAAAAATCATTTTGTAAAATCTAAAAATATATATAAAAAGCTAAAATAAACATTGTTTAAAAACTGAATATTCAGGACTTTTAATCCAGTTCTTTGAATCAATTTATTAAAAAAATCTAAATATTATATCTAAAATGGACAGGCCTACGTGAAATCAAGTTGACGTTAAAGCGGCCCGCGAACCAACTCGAGTCTGACACCCTTGACCTAGAACATTTAATAGAACAAACAATCTGTTTCCAATGTTTCATTTTTTGTAGAAATGTATTCACACCAGAAGCATTCCCTTGTTTGATACTCAAAATTAGGTGTCTTCCCTCGGACGCAAAGTATGCCATTGTGACATTCTTAATTCCTTTGCCTTGGCTCTTGGTCACTAACCCAAGCAAACACAAAAATAGTACTTCTAAAATGTGTTGTCTTTTGGGGTTTCAGCTACACACAGAACTCCCATGAAATGCTCCTAAATGTAATGACTGATTCTTACCTGCGGTGGAGTTGGTGTAGAAGTGGACCTTCCGCCAGACATAATTTCCTCTGTGATATCTCGGCCACCCCGATTAGGGTCTCGTATTGTGATCTATTGTTAAGAAAGGGTAAAATATTGGTAAGGTTTCTACACCCCGTTGATTGAAATGTTCTAAACATTCTGGCACTAGTGATCAATAGCAATTGACTGCCATTGTTTAATTTTTTTAAATTCATATGCTTTCCTTAAGCCATTTTTAAAATTAACTTGATTTTTTGTGCAAATTTTTCCATAACCTTTTAAGGATTTAGGAAATACATGCTCAATCCCTATATGTTTCCCAGATTTTTTTCACAACTGTAGTAATTTTAGAGGTAAACGGAGAACGTTCCACATTGAGCAAACAATGCACTTTGTCCATTCCATTCAGTTAGTGACCTCAGAAAAGAGGTCCGCTGCTCTTTTGTTGCGACACACTACCGGTTTACGGTCCCTCTTTGGTGGGCCTTGTGGCGGCGCTGGCGGTTGCTGGGGAGGGGGTGCTGGTTGCTGTTGCTGGGGAGGGTTGATCATGACCGGTGCAGACTGGACAGACGGCGTGTATGGCGACTGACCCGTATAGAACGCTCCTGCTGTAAAGTGGAATTTCAGAAAAACAAAGAAAAGATTGAACAAAATGAAATGAGAAATAGTGTAGGTTTTTTTAAGATTAGAGCTAGGCAGACCACTGTGGGGTCATTGTGGGTGTCAGTTCTTTACTAAAGGCTATGGTGACATTCCAAAATAAACTACAGAATAGAAGTCACTGCCCTCAACATAAGGAATCGAATCAAAAATCTGAGGTAAATGGGATGAGATTTGGACATGAAATCAAACAATCAATCAAGAGTAACGAAACTGCTATCGACAACCAGACAGCTGTTTAGCATCCTCTGAAAGATTATTCTGAGAGATTTATCCTTTATAACCTTTTAGCAAGTCTAAAGAATTATGTTTAATTGAAAAAAATACAATCGAATTTTTCTATGGAGCCCCAATTCCAATAAAGTTGGGACGTTGTTTTAAACAAAAATAAAATCCTGAATACACAGACCTATAGTCTATAATAGTGGTCCACTTAGACTTGATTTAATACACTACAAGTAAATGATATTTAATGTTCAAATTGATACTTTATTTTTACAAATAACTTGAAACATTTTGGCTGCAATGCCCCAAAAGACCAGCGCCAGATATAAAATGAGCCAAGCAAAGATGGGGCAAGGTTCGAACATCTCATTGTGTACAAGCACATGAGAAAATAGTCAAACAGTTTAAAGATGGTAGTACAACTACTTGGAGAAATGTAAACAACTGCAAGAAATTTTGGAACTTAAACATTGAGTCTGTGATATCTTGAAACAGTTGAAAGAACTTCCCAGGGTTTTAATCACGAATGAACTAATGTGTGTACTGATTCAGTAGTCGTACTTGAACATTCCTATTCAACATTCGACATCACAAGACCAACACATCATGATCAACATCATTGCTGTACCAAAGTTGAACGTATGGGAAAATTTTAAGATTGGTCAATTCGTGGTCATCTTGTGTATTTTGCCATTCAGCTCATTGTTACAGTACAGCAAAACGTACTGAAAACAAACAGTTGCATACAAAATTGCACCCAAATTCACCTGTTAAGTTTAGAATGCATTTCAGGTTGCTGCTGAATTGTCCCCCAAAACCCAATGCCCCCTATTTGGCATTAGTCCTTGTATAATTTAACAAACATATGCCTTCTTGTGAACAGTGGCAGTGCGCATGCAGGTCCATTAAAAAGTGGGACACAATGACAAGAGTAGAGACAAGTAGCGCCACTGAAGCCGGGCGATGCAAGCACGCACACACGCACACTACTCACCAGGGTAGCGCTGGGAGGTGAGAGGAGCACCGTGGAGAGAGAGACGGCCGTTCTCTCGGCCGCCGCCTCTCCCCCCGCCACCCCGCCTCTCCCTCGCAGCAAGAGAGGGCTCTGAACCAACGCGGCAAAAGGAGTAGGAGCGAGGGATGGGAGAGGGAGGAAGGGAGGAAGGAAGGAAAGAGGACAGGAAGAGACAGATGCAGAATGAGTTATTGAGAGGACTCAGAGGAAGCCGGGTAATATAAGGGTCCCATGAAATGAATTTTCTTACAAGACAGTATTGGACTTTTTTTCCCCCCTCTCTTTTGGATTTTTACTTCTTCATTGTTGGGAGTTTTGGCATTTGTCCGCGTTTCAGGGATATTGGATTTTGAGGAAATGTGCCTTAATAGGCAAACTTCCCTGAAGCCTTAAGTTCTTGAGTACTTTTTGCAGTTAACTTTCTCTCTAAGGAGCTGAACAGAAAAACAAACAAATGTGTTTTTCTTGTCATTTTATTTTCGAGCACTTCCACCCTTCTAGTCCTTTCTGTACTACTGACAGTCCCTCTATTTTTTTTCAAGCTGCTGCTGAGGACAGCCCATTTGAAGCATTGTTTATCAAATGTTAGGGGTCATCTTGTTTTGGTGTTGTCTAAACTGTTTATTTTATGAGGATGACGTGATTTACACATAAATTCTAATTAAAGCAAGAAAGGTATTGTGTCCAGGATTGGACTTCTGCTGCAAATGTTACCCTGCAAAAGAAAACTGTGCAAAAAGTACTGAAACATGTAACACTTGGCCGTTTAAAGGTTGAGTCCAAATCAAATTAAGATTACCTGTATTGACGGCAGTGTAGAGTGAGACCGAGCCCAATACTAAATGGTGAAAATAAGCAACAAATTGAAGCGCCTTGATAATTGCCAAACATAAAAATTAAACGGAGCGAAAAAAGCTGGAATCAGCAGGAGAGTGGGTCCAAAAAAAAGTGTGCCTGCCCAAGTATGTGGCTTCCTTTTTAAAAAAATCTCTTTTCAGGCTTGGTGTTTTAATGTAGTTTAAAAAAGCAGTGTAGATTTGTAGCCAACAACTTTGATATACTTAGGTAAATATGTAATCTACTATTCCTGA
Source organism: Stigmatopora argus (assembly GCF_051989625.1). NCBI lineage: Eukaryota > Metazoa > Chordata > Actinopteri > Syngnathiformes > Syngnathidae > Stigmatopora > Stigmatopora argus. The sequence goes on from NC_135398.1 coordinate 11,285,708, forward strand.
AATTTCAATTCCCAATCATTTCTCTTTTTTGAGTGATGTTTCTTGAGTAGAAAAGCACAACTCTCTGGTCTCAAAGCATTTCATGGAACCTATGAGGTAGTGTGAGCTGAGACTGCAGAAAGAAAGAACAGAGGCCAAAGCAGAACAAAAAGCCACAACACATGCAACCGTTCTGCTCTCCAAAACACATTCAAAAAACAAACCAGCCATATAGAAAACGGCCCGCCCTCCCAATGCAGCCAACCCAGTGAGCAATACGATGACGCTGGAATGGCAACGGATTTCGATGAGACCTTATTTTATCATTGCAGGCGACTATGAATTACCGAGGATGAGAGTGACTCCCTTCTCAAAGGATTAAGTCTCTTACCAAAGCCAGGATATTCAGCAGGGCTGGTTCCCGCATAGTAGGCAGCAGTACCGCTAGTCACAGGATACTGCTGAGTAGGTGGCATATAAGGGGCACGGTACTGCAAAAGCAGAAAAACCACAGGGACATTCAACTCAAAACAACATCCATTATATCAGTAACCGCCACCCAAATGCAGGAAACTGAAGTACATTAGAAGAATGGCTTCAAATATACTATCCTAAAAAATATATATATATCTACTTGCATGCAGTACTAAACCAACCTGTCCAGGAGGAAGGAAGTAACCCTGCGGGGAGCTGGCGAATGAGAGCTGCTGCTGGGGAATCATCATCATCTGGGAGCCCGCCGGATAGACGTGGGTGGGTCCAACGGCTCGAGGACCGCTGCTCGTTTGGACCCTCGGCGCACTGGTGGCCAGTGCTGGACGGTTTGAATAGTAGCCCTGGGGATAGCAAGGGAGGTAAATTGTAAAAAATATATATATATATATTAAAATAAAAAAGTAAAACTGCTCTCCTTGGATTCATGATAATAAACCTGCTTGATGTATTACTGTTTGTAAGCCAATTTACAGATACACGCTTAACCTGGAGTGGATGGCTTACATTCACAACAAATGCTATCGTTCATGGCGCAATTATTGTACAGTGTTGCCCTGCCATATCACCATTCGTCGTTCTCAGCCCACCTACAGCAAAGCAAGTCTGAATTTTGAATAGTTTTTGAATACCTTTTTTTTAAAATCAGCCAGTTTTATATAACAGGAATCTTAATTGGTTGCAATAAATAACTTATCACAAATGTTTCACGCATGAGGGGTTAAACCTTTCCACAATCTATGTTTCTACACACATTGCAGGCGGGTCTGAAACATCCCAACGTGATAAACGGGGGTACACTGTACAGCAGTTTCAGCACAGGCTGCAGGGAGAGAAACGGCGTTACCTGTAGCGCTCTGTATCCACCCTTCAGCCGCACAACACACAAGCAGAAAGCAAGAGAGGGAGTGAGATTAACGTGAAAATGGAGACAGTGTGTGTGAATGATCGAGACTGCAAGATGCATTGGAGGAGGTGGTTGAGTAGGCCGGGCTGCATTCTGTGGCTCTTCATACACGGACACACTGCAACCTAATGTGCAAACACTTCCCTCCACCGATTTGCGTTCACACGACACGGATCACTATCGATACGATAATACGACAATACGATGTACTACTCATGGAAGCAAGTAGTCAGCAGTTCAGTTGTGAGGCGACATACAATATATAGAAGGACTGTGTTTCAATACTTATCGCTGTGAAATGGCTACAAGCAGTAGTTTTTTTATTTTACACTGGACTAAGAAAAACTTGGGAATCTCGCCAACCTAATTGCATAACTATCTATGAACGACTTCACTTCTCATTCATTCATTCACAATTGTCCCATCGGCGACTGGTTCTCCCATATCGAATCCACAAACGTCTTACGGTCCGCCTGCTGCTGGGCAAGACTATTTTTCCCATGTATTCAATGCCTCTCCATCAATGACTTGTATTGTATTCCGTTACAAAATACAAAACAACACACCACAACCAGATTTAGCAGCACAGACAAGATAAGAACGTTCGTCATTGTTTCATAGCAAAGACTACACCAAAATAGTGCATCACAGCAAGTGAATGTGTTTTTTTTTTTCTGTTCAAACGGCTGCCGCACAAGCCTTGCACTCGGATCTTTTCTATCTGGAGCATGCAGTGGAACGTTTGCGCCACCGTTTGAAAGAAAGGTGAATTAGCAACACAATCTTTGCAAATTGCTCTTGCAGCATCCCGGTGTAAAATGCCCCTGTATTGTCAAGCCCAGTAGCGTTAAGTCTGACAGTGGCGTCTATATGGATGCAAATTCCTACAGATCCAGAGCCGAGTGCCATCCCGGCAAGTCTAGAAGGATCCCTTTTCATGTTAGTATGCGCATTCCAGCGGGGGAGGAAAATGGCGAACACAACTACAGTATGTTAATGACTATGGTGAGATTTTCAGTCATGCAAATGAGGCCAAAAACATTCAATGTTGACCAAAATTTTCACGTGGACACTCCGATAGTGTTATGGAAGGTATGAAATTACCACATGTTCTCAACTTGTGGCCTTGATAAGTTTCCCTTGGGCACATTCATGAAGCCCAAATTAAACTTATGTTGCGTATTCTGAAAGGAATTATTAAATCAAATTTCGGCCCAATATAATTGCATTTAAGTAAATTTAAAAAGGACCAGAGGATCTATTTTTTAACTGCAACTAGAAATGTGCATTTCAAGAACAAAATTTCTACATATTTATAAAATATTGAACACATTTCTTATACTACTACCATGTTACCTCTTGACTAGAAATACACGACGATTAAACATTTTTTATTTTGTACTATCTTCTGCATACTAATAATAAAGGCTCTGCTACAATGCGTGTTAGTTTTAAGAAACCTTGCCTGGTCAGATTTTCCTGTTCTACTAGGTGTTGGTTGTTGCCTACATTAAAAATATATACTCAAGTCATTTGTCCTCATAATTATAATTTTCAAAAAATCTTTTTCTGTGTAGGCATGGATTGAATTGATGGCAAACAAGGATTTTCACACATCCAATCAAATGGAAATGAGGTCCAACCCTCACTCTTTCCTCGTGACACATGAAAGATTGGATATTTTAAGTGTGAAATTTTCAACCGTTTCCCCAGGAAATTGTCTCGACAGTCTGTTGAGTACACTGGTATACTTCGGAAATTCCCAGACACACGTTGGGTCTTTGAAACGTTGGAAATTGATGTTTGCTGCTCCAATTTGAATAATGCGGGGCACACATTTTCCAAAGAGTTGCTAGAGCCAAATTCTAGTCATGTGAGTGTTGATCATGCGACAAGCACGTGATTGTTTATATATGTAAAAAAAAAAAAAAAAATTCTGATCATCTGTTCCCATCTCACAGTGGCTGTGAGTCTGCTCTCATTGTTAATCAAATATATTTTTGGAGAAAAAGATAAAACCAATCATCCACTTTGATTATTCCCTTTACCTTACTATATCAAACATATTAGGTTTTGAATGTAAAATGACAAAAACTGACATGAAACCTGACTGACAGGCTATGAACAGGTTATACCAATAAAGGTTTCCTCTTTCCTTCACTAATTGATAGTGGAGCTAAGGACAGGTCTCAAGTTTCCACTAAAATATTCTTGGTTATGACGTGAACAACATGCGCTGCGCTAAGGGGGAGAGAGGGGAGGCAGGATGCAACTGAGCGGGTGATGTTAGTACCTGTTGGTGTAACGTACGGGGCCCTGCGGCAAACTGGGAGAACACCAGAACAGAGGAAAGAAGTCAAAGTCACAGGCAGAGAAATAAGCAACGACACACGCTGACAAAAACACAAACAAGTTTAGCTCAAGAGGGGTAGTAAAAGTAACGCTGCAAAAGGGTGGAAACATTTCCTGTAAGTCCTCATGTGAATTAACCAATTTGGCAAATATTTCCATTTGGAAACTTTCCATGGGAACTGAATGAAGACTTGTATCATTAAATCAAAATGTTGTACTGTTATTAGCCAATATATAGATATACACGAGGCTCTCATTGCCTACAGGTCAAACATGATACGTCCCAAATCTCCAAGGAAGTTTGGACAGTTAATCTAATAAGATGATTTCCAAATCATGTTCAACCTATATGTAATGAAATATACTAGACATAGAAGATTGTGTTCAAACCAATAAACTTTTTTAAAGCAAAGACTCCTTACCTTAGAACTCTTTGGCAGATACCAAAAATACTGAAAAAGTTGTGGAATGCTCATAAAACCTGTTTGGAACATCCCACAGCTAACAGGGAACAGTAGGTTGCAGATTTCTGAGATTTTTATCCTCACCCTTTTATTAATACAAACTTTTTGCAGCATAAGTGACACGGTTTGTACAATTTCAGGCTATTTGTTGAACATCGAAAAGAAATTCCATAATATCCCATGATGTGACCGACGATGACAATGCCAGGAATTTTGAAACTGAAGTAGAAGTCAAAACGGTTACAGAAGGAAAAATCTGTCCTAAAAAAAGCATACCTGTCTTGGCTGAGGTGCTGAGTTCATTTGTGGGGGAGGTGTGGCAAAAACAAGAGACTGAGGCGGCCCAGGTCCGTAAGTGGCCTTCAAAGAGAGAAAAAAAACACAAAAAAGAACACAGGGGGAGAAAGTATGAAAAATGCATCTTTCCAATGAGCATCAACACTTGCTGATGTCACTTACCTGCGTCAATCCGGGGGACGGGGCGGGGTTTGGGACAGAGGGCGGTCCCGTTATAGGCTGTGGTGGTTTATTCATTTCACGTTCTTTTATGGTTCTGCATTAGTGTGGTGATGTGTTGCCAGCCTTTAGAGAAGGGTAAGTAAAAGAATGATATACATATAAGTAACAATTCTGAGTGAATGAGAGGACAACCTTCATTTATCATTTTAAAAAAAGAAAGAGATTAACACTGTATTTGACAGAAAGGGTGTGGTCTGCAGTTTCACAAATGATAACGTCACCACCACCACACCTCTCTTTCTACGCCCAGTCTTACTTTCAGTTGCATGGCTTTTGTGTGCCAGAGGCACACAAAGTACCCACGTTCTAGTCATCAGTGCAAATAATTGAGTCGTTGCATTTCCACCTAAAGCTATGCTGAGGTTTTTGACTCTTTGCTGTTTTAAAGACCCTTTGCGCAGGTGTGGGCGATAATCTGTTCCATTAAAATTTCAAACTCGAACAAGGGAAAATGTATTCTCTATACAGTTAGACATGTTGCAAATCAGCACACAGGATTGGAATGTCCTGAAAATATTGTTTTGTGTATATTTGCAATTCCACTTAAGTGAATTGGACATATTAAAGAAATAAAATGCAAATCAATATATTTCTGGCTCAGTAAAATGAGTTGGTTGCATCTTTTGTTAAATTGCTAAAACTACTTATTTAAAAACGTTTACATTTTATTCTAAATTTTCAGATGGTATCACACACAAACCTACATACACGTGGTTCTCATTCAATACAACTGCATATCATCTATATCGCTATTTCCAAAAAGCAAATGCAGATAATCTTACATTTCAAAAGAGGCAGTGACCTTTACAATCGGGTCAATGTCCCACCTGTTTTCATACACAACAACTTTAAATATGATGTCGTAAGTCCAGGGGAGTGATATTTTAAGCACATCGAGCCCTGAAAATTGGGCATCATTTTCAATCCATCAACCAATCTGGAAATGTTTGATTTCGGAACCCATCCACACGCAGTCGCCTCTTAGAAAACAGAAACAATTGTCAGTCATTTTTTATAGATATTACTATGAAGCAAAACTTTAACCAGCAAACACTGATTAACACCCCATCTAACACTATTGTAACATTTTGATATTTTTTAAAGTGACTTTGTTGACAAATTATACTTAAACTGTTTGAGTGCACTAAAATTCAACCTAATTAACATCTTTGACACCCAGAGATTGTAGAACAAAACTAGATAACCAAATCTCATTTTTAAAAGTTTTTGAGTGTTATTCTCTTTAATGTTACACTTTTTTTTAAATCCACCCAGTAGTTAACTGGGTTATGTCACTAGTGGTCTGCAGGGGGGGTGGAAGAAAATGGACACCTGAGGTCAAAGCTCATTTTCAGTGTCGCATAATTGCACTTGAAAATAACATCCCCAAAACTCATAACTAGCTCTTTGTGTACTAAGTTGGGCCATGACAACTTTACATGAACCGAGTTTCCGAAAGGGTTCTACAATCTTGATATCAATTGCTCAACACGTCCACTGACATTAGCATGAGCTAGCGCCATGCTCTTTTCAGGGAAACTGACGGTTAACATACGCCGGGTGGTTCAAGACGTCGAGCGAAATGATTCTTTAACAAAGTTCACAGTTAAGTGGGAAAAGAAACGGGGATCCTTCAAAGAGTAGGCCGACATTTCCAGTAAAAAAACGGAGGAGCCAGCATTCTAGCTAATGATACGTGTCCCACTGTCAAGAGGCATTTTGCTTCAGTTCTGCGACGTGGCCGGTCAAGCTGTTCAAGAGTTTATCGAAATAAGCTACCTAAAATCAGTCAATTGTCAATTTATTGTGAACGAAATCACAACAAAAAAATCGCCGTTAGTCCAAATTGTTTTACAGCCGTCGATCTTAGTTCAGTATGAGTCAAAAACTACAGCGAGTCAATGTTAGCATTCAGCTTTAGCACCTCAACCGTGTGTATGTGAAGTGGATTGAGTCATAGGCCCCGGCCGGCTCCATGAGAACCCAAGATCCGATATTCATTTAGATTTGAAACAAAACATCTTCACACCACACGACGAATCAATGCTAAAAATACAATCCTAATCGGAATTTCTAATGTTAAAGTGGCGTTGAGTCGTCAAAACTGTCGGGAGGAAAAGAGCGAAAGTACATGGCGTGCGTGGAGCCTTCAAGGGTGGCAACCTGGCTCGAGATTACCAAGAAGCCCGTGGTTATAATGCGACTAAAGGTGGTCGTGACAGAGTCAAAATCGAAGCAACATCCTCACGGCGAAAGCGGCTCCACAAACAAGTATCCGCACGAGACATCGGGACAATTTCAAACGAGTATTTTTCCACTTTGCCGGCGTTACTTGTAAAATCGGGGCGGGCTGACAGCCGGCACAGGGCCTTGTTCGAACGCGGCTACATGGACAAAATGAAGCCTAGGCTAACATTTTCATCTCCGGTGGAATTCTTACCGGGATAACGTGTGAAGGCGCGGTTGGATTGTAACCCGGGAGTCGCCCTCTCGTCGGATCCTCTACGGATTTCGGTATATCGTCCCACCCCGGTGCTTTCTTTTCAAGTCCAACAAAAACCAAGATGCCCTTCTTTGGCTACAGACTTAGCGAGCTAGTTGCGGCTAACCGGCTCGACTCCTGTCACTTGATTAAATCCAGAGGCGTGTGACAGTGCTGAAAAATCTAACGATTTCGTACTTTGAGAGTACTATTGGTGATTCCGATGGCCCCGAAAAAAGCCTCTGGACCGGGGGTCCATTATCAAGGCGCCGATGGTGACGGATTGCCGGTTAAGTGTGTACACACAACTGCCGTGTGAGAGGACTCAGAGCGACGCCATAGTGCGCGATGTTGCGTGCCGAGGAAGCCGGTGCCGCGGTGCAGTACCGCCCGGGTGCGTGCGCCGCCTAGCCGCCGCGCCGCCTCTATCACTTCCGGGGTAAATCCAAGGAGGCCTCACGTGACAAGGCCAGAGGAGTCATGCCAACCAGCTTCAAATGAGTACAATAGGTTCCATGACAAGCTTTATACATCAGCTTGAATGAAATCAAATCGGCATTTTTCATGCACCACCGTCAAAAAGAGGTCTTTGTCAAACGCTGCAACTTTGATTGAGGAGCTTAACCACTCGACATTCGTATTTCAAATCATCTTTCCCAATCAAAGTGGATGGGAATTCAATTTAACGCAGGGCTTTCACTTGCCGGTTTTTAATGGCCCGCTTGAAATGATAAATGAAAATATGGTTTAATATGGCAGACACAACAATCTTAACTCTGGCCTACACCCTGTTTCACTTCTCAACTTCAACACTAGATGGAGGTAGTCATCTAAACAGTGTCTTTCTATTATGTCCAATCAATGTAGAAAACCGTGGAGTTTCAGTAATTTGGTCAATACATTGGTATATACATATATTTTAAACATCCAATTCGATACTCTACTTAGCGCATGGAAGTGGAAAGGAACCTTTGCCTTATAATAATAATCGGACATAGGCCCTGTCGTCATCATCAACAACAAAAGCCTAATTGTCATCACACCCAGAAACTGCGTATGGCGAAATTGGTAATTCGGATATATCGCATCTCCTTCCGATAGTAATTAAATCCTGGCGACTGTAGCATAACGAACGACACCAAACTGGAGAGCATAGAGCCGCTGTGTCAGTGCGCGCCGCCATCTTCATCTCTTCTTCTTTGCCTTATGCACGCAACCACCAGAGAAGAAAGTTTGCACGCCCCTTTCAGCATTCAAGCCACCCTAATTAAATAATCTCTCATCTCATCTGATTTTCTGAACCGCTTTACCCTCACTAGGGTTGCGGGGGGGTACTGGTGCCTATCCCAGCTGACTTCGGGCCAGAGGCGGGGGACACCCTAAATTGGTGCCCAGTCAATCGCAGGGCATAAGGAGACAGACAACCATTGACGCTCACACTCATAATTAGGGGCAATTTAGAGTGTCAAATCAGCCTACCATGGATGTCTTTGGAATGTGGCAGGAAACCAGAGTACCTGGAGAAAACCCATGCAGGCCTGGGGAGAACATGCATACTCCACACAGGTGGATCAACCTGGATTTGAACCCAGGTCCCCCACTGTGAGTCCGACGCCCTAACCACTCAACCGCCTTCTTACGTGGACCATACTCCTCTGCAATTATGGGAATAAGGTTGAAGTTCTCCAGTTCAGCCAAGTAGATGTCTGCGGCATCTAATGTGACCGCATCCGCTTCACCCACCTGCTCTCGGTGCAATGAAAAATGAAGGAATAGTGCAAAACAGTGATATTTGGCAGGAACACATTAGTCTTCATTGAATTCCAAATAATTTTGTTTTCTATTTGATATTAAGATATGTGGAGACCTCTGATGGTCAGGTAGTAGTGATAACCAGTAGTATGCTATGCTGCCACTTTACAAGAAATTTTGAATGAAAAAAAACCCCAGCAAGCTCACATGAATAGCCTGGATGCAATCCAAAGGACTTGAATGTGTCACACAGGAGAATACAGGTGCAATGGTGGCCAAGGAATGGCACTTTATGTGTTCTGGCTACGATATGGTACACCATATCACCTTTTCCGAGGGATCTGATGACACAGCAGCTGCAGAAGACAAAACAAAAAATATCCATTCGTACGTTCTTTTTACCCACTACTTACTGGATGAAATGTGCGATTACGTTGAATCTTCTTGTTTACCCAAGGAACTTAGCAGGAGTAGCGTGTGGAGCACAAGTGACAGGAGGAATTGCTTCATGGTGGATGATCAGGAAGCAACACTATTTGGCTAAGTTTGCATAGAACAACCTACCTAAATGGTGGTTTTATATTGGATGTCTGAGTACTTCATTTTTTTAATGCATGACTGTTCATGAGTTCACTTGGCACCAGGATACTGGATGGCAGTGCAATGACCAGTTTTGGGGTCGTGTCATTGAACTTGCAGTTCATACCTTGGACTTTGTGCTGAAGATAGGGGAAGAGCGCTCAAGCAATTATTAGTTAGTTGTGTTTCTGCTTTGATCGTGGAGTGGATATAATAAATATAATATATATATATATATATATATATATATATATATATATATATATATATATATATATATATATATATATATTTATAATCGGACATAGGCTTTGTCATCAACATTGACTCGACAAAAGCCTAATTGTCATCATACCCAGATCTGCGTATGACAAAATTGGTAGTGCTTCTCCATAAGGTGCGCTTTCCCGGCAAAAGGCCAAAATAAGTGATAATTTCAGACTCGTTGGCATTCTGCCGTGCTGGATACATCGCATTACCCCTCGAGCGCAACCAAATCCCGGCGACTGCAGAAAAAGTTTGCCTCGCAGATGCCAACAAAAAAAAAACATGGATCACTTACCTCCCACTGTCTCCTCACTTACCTTCAGTCAGCCAGTAGGAGGCAGATCACCGCCCAACGTCCTTCATGTTACCTCACCCCGAAGTTATTACACAGAAGGGATTGTGTTTTGTGCTACCGCAAGTTCAGAGTCCTGATGCTGGTCAGACCAGGCAAACTCATATTCATGTGAAAATGTTTCAGTAGGATATGAACTGTTTATGTGCACTGAATGAAAAAATGGCCCCCGGCACTAATTAACATATTTCAGTAATAATACTGTTCATTAGACAAATGTTGTTATCCCCCCACCCCCAGCCCTTGTCACATTTTCTCATATAGAGCTATTAGTCGAACCAACCCCAGGATTCAGGGCAAGACTCACTCAATGTCATTTAATAAAAAGGCTTTATTTGAAAATCAATGGTGACGTAAGGGTTTAAGACTTAAACCCTTACGTCACCATTGTTTTTTATTCCAACTCAACAAGAGGATACCTTTTGCAAGTGTAATCAGTTGATTGCAGCCAGGTGCTACTTATTTTAGAAGACACCTGATTGGTTAAAATGTCGGCACTGGATCGGTTGGAACAAAAACCAGGACCCACTGCGGCCCTCGGCGGAATCGGTTTGAGACAACTGGTTTAAGTAGTACATGTTGAAATCAGAGAAAAAATGCTAAATGGGGGTGTCAGGAGAAATGGTTGTTCGAGGGAGAATTTAGAGTGTCTTGCTTTTGTTTACTTTGATTTGCTTTTTACTTTGTGCTTTTGCTTTGTTGTTCTGTGGCCTTTGCGACTGTACTGTCTAAAGTTATCCAATCCAATCTAATCCAATCCAATCAGCCAACCATGAAAGTTTTTGGAATGTGGGAGGAAACCGGAGTACCTGGAGGAAACCCTCGCAGGCCCAGGAAGAACATTCAAACTCTACACAGATGGACCAGCCTGGATTTGAACCCAGTACCCCAGAGCTTTGAGGCCAACGCGCTAACTACTCATCCGCCAGGCCGCCCAATACATTACATCTAATGTATAATATGAATAGAGAGGCACAGTGATCAAGTGGTTTGCACATCCACATCAAGGTTCTCAGATTGAGGGTTCACTAGAAAAAAAGAAACTAGGTATGAAGTACATGCATCTGTTTTCCAATACTATATTTATTTAAAAGGTTCTGGAATAGACCATCACTCAGAAAATATTTGGAAACACCAACTGGATGGCAAATCACCCCAAGTCCAAATTCAAATAGATTTCATGCAAGTCATAAGTGATGACTGCCATTAAAGATTTTTTTTCCATTTCCAACAATGTTCAAATGCATTGGACACCTAAGACAACATTTCTACCAGCGCTTATCTTCTTGACAGGTACAAGTGGATATGAAGCCTTTTTTATGAATGTAGCAAAAGTAAATATGGATGTTTTATTTACAAACAGCTATCTAATCAAAATGCAACCACCAAAATATTCATCCAAGGGTTCAATGTAAGACTCACTCAGTATGTCATTAAAAAGGCTTTATTTGAAAGGAGACAATGGTAAGAGTTTAAGTAGAGATACATGTTGAAATTAGAATGAACATACTAAATAGAGCTGTCAGCATGACTGGTAGAAAACAACTTGGAGCCATCTAGTGCCTATACTGGCAGCTGTGGGGTGTGCAAAGTCTCTCCAGATCTGCAAGGAGAGACATTTTTAATTTTTTTCTAGCATAAGACAAATGCTTTCAAGGTGTTTTAAGACCAATAAAAGCCTCCAAACCTGGAATTGTGTTGGTGCATTGTCTCAGTGAGGAGATGGTGCCCATACAATCTGGTTTCAAATAGCCCTTAAAGTCGGTTCCTTTCGGTACCTCCTGGAGACATTTGGTGGAGTCTTTGAAGAGAAGGTTCTTTTCAGACATGGACTCGAACATTGCGAAAAAGGGATCGCTGCCATCAATGCCGAACCTGGCCTAGAAATGAAAACCCAGCCGTAGTAAAAATTCGAATGAAGTAGCTAAACCATAAGTCAGCCTGTTGTAAGGCAAGCGCCAGATGTATTCACTACCTGCTGTTCCTGGAGAAAACTGACAACAACGTCACGAGTCTCTGGACGGGTTACCACCGCGTTCGCTGGACTGATCCCAAGGTAACAAGATTTAAACTCCGTGATCGGCACTGAACCGCGTTGTTCAGGACAAATCAGCTCGTAGTCACTGCTCCGAAGATCTCTGGCCCATTCCAGGCCATTTCCTGGGAGAGATCATCAATGAAAAGCTGTGGCACTGGTGATTTTGAGGGCTGAGTGTCTTTACCATCGGTATTTTCTGCAACAATTGAGTCTTTGATGAAGGCAACGTCCCCAGCATGTTCAGCAAGACATCTGAAAAAAAGAGCACACCAGCTCCTATCTAAAGGGTAGCATACCGTATTTTTTGGACTATTAGCCGCACCATCCAAAGAACACACAATGAGGTGAAAAAATGTATTCATGAAAAGGTCATAATATAGGAACAATATAGACACAGGAATGGTTGGGGCGAGCTAGCCAGTCACGATTGGACATTTCAATGGCCACAATACCAACACACCTTTGTATGGATTTGCTGCCTTCAGACCAAAGTTAACAATTGCATGAAAATGCCATTGTATTCAGACAGACCGTCAAAATCAAATAACTTACGGTTTACTTCATTTAAAAATTGGGACAGTAATGTAACAAATGGGTTTGCATGCATGCTTTATGTTGTGACATTAATGTGTTGAATGTGGCATTTTGGGGGTGGGGGTGTCGCTAAATGCACCAGGTGTCTGACTGGTATGAGAGAGGAAGGGTGGACGAGCCAGCATCACGATCATGTTCTGTGCTTTTGGTAGCAATCAAAAGCCCCCAACACTTAGCAATAAAGGAAAATACATCATCTTATTTTACTTTTAATGAAGTACTGAACCAAATTTTGACTTCAACTGTAAAATTGAAGTCACCACCAATGTTCCCTCTAATTTTTCGTTGGTCTGAGCAGAAAGTCAACCTCCCTGAGCGCACTGAGTACCAGTGTGAGCGACATCATCGGTACTCGGATGATTCGCCTAAAGACGTTTCGCCGACGGACGTTTGACAGACGGGCAGGTCGCCGAATGGACGTTCCGCCGAACGTTCATTCGGCCGAACGGAGGTTTCGCCGAAACGGGATTCGCGCGCTCGCCCCGCCCCCGGATCGTGTGTGTACAAGTTTTTCAACCTCGGCCCGCGGGCCATATACGGCCCGTTAGGATTTTTAATCCGGCCCGCCGCCGGTGTTGTCCAAATTATAGTAAAAATCAATGTTAGTCTACCATCAATGGCAGCCCGGGATAAGGCACTCTTGGGCGGGCAGATGTAGCAGAACCGAGCCGTAAAATGACAGCAATCGGGTCAAATCCATCCTAAAACAGCATTTAATGATGATTAAATACAAATACTGGAGCTCTTTGGACATTAGAACCGAGCCCAGGGAAGTGAATTCCTTGGTAAAATGTCGTGATGATATCGCGATGGAGGCAAAAAAACGTCTATATACGTCCATTCGCCAAACGGCTCAAAATGCTCTCAAATTCGGTCAAATCCAGCCGAAAACAGCGTTTAATGATTAAATACAAATACTGGAGCTCTTTGGACATTAGAACCGAGCCCATCATGAAGAAAGGGGTAAAAAAAAAAAAAAAAAAAAAAAAAAAAAAAAAAAAAAATCCGTTTTTTTTTTTTTTACTGCGCGCCATAGGATTTCTCCTGCGCAGAGAAGACGAGAGTAGTGCGCAATTGCGCACGCGCGCAGCTTAGAGGGAACAGTGGTCACCACCAGCATAACCCGGGAACTCCCTGAAGAAGAAAGAACCCAGAAAAATTGAATCTCCATTATTCTTAAGACTTTACCTGAAGGCTCCGGCGCATCCGTAGTACAGCTCCCCTGCACTGGGTTTGCACTTGAAATAGTTGTTCACAGTTTGGCCATTTCCCCTGCACTGAGAGCAGAAGACTGAGCCTTCCGGTGATCCTGGGGCACAGCCACCGCTGAAGAAATTGGCTATGGAAATGGCGCATGAAACATGGGGTTTTACTCCCTTCCCCATATGATGTTTTTTCCCCCCACAAACATGGGTGTACTTACCGAAGTCACAGTCACCAGTTTGATTATGGATTTTACCCATGGGAATATTCCAGCCGGCATTTTTGCCATAACCTGTGTGGCAGGACTTCTTCCCCCGCAAGTTGGCCCAGGTCACTCCGGAACCCTTCCTGACCACGGCGACAGCGTAGTACGAGGAAGCTGAGGCTACACAACACACAATGATTTTATCAATCAAGAATGCCTCAAATCAGGTACCTGTCTGTCCCCATTGAAAAAAATATGAAGCTTGTCTATATATGATGCCCTGTAAATGGTTTGCAACCAGTATGAGAAAACTAGTATTTACCTCCAGGTATACTGCACTTATCTGTTGAAGAAATAGCACAGATGTAACCAAAGTAAATCATTTGTCAAAATATCAATCCAAACTAGAACTGCACCTTTATCATATTGTTCCACCATGGCCGGAACTAGACCGCATTTGCCGGCGACATATACCTCTCCTCCATCCACTGCCATTGCATCTGCCTCTTTGCTCTTAAATTAAAGTAGACAAAAACATAATGTTGTTGTAAAACAACAGGCACAGCACTGTAAAACTTGTCTTATGCCAGAAGTTAGATTTGTGTTGCATATATGTGACGTGGTAGTCCAACCATGGATTTGAGCTTTATATAGGAAGTAATAAATGCTTTTGAGACAAATTTTTCATAAGCTGGACTCAAAAGCTCTAAAACTTATGCACGATATATCGTTTTTCTCCTATATTATTGTTCAGAAATCTGTATATTGTGAACTTATCTTGCACTAAAACTCCAAAGGATGCTAACCACTTTAGTCACTCTTTGTGCCTGACTCCTAATTTGTGTGACCACTTATTCGTGTTGACTACGTATTATGTTGACTACTTATTTATTTATTACTTATTTATTGATTAATTATTAATAACAAATAAACTCCTGTTTTAACCAGTTAGGTCAGAGAGCTTTGTGGATTAAGTAGCCCATTTTATAAATATTTAAAATATGTTTTTGATGTAGATCTGGTATGGGCATTGTTAAAAGCCACCGACTAGCATCCCTAATGGAAGGATTTTAAGATATAACGTTTGTTTATGACCCAGGTAAGATAAATATTAGTTTAGTTTTTAGCCATGTTTAACGAAAGTTGAGTCAAAGTAATGCGTAGGTTAAGTTAAGTTAAGTAATGCATAGGTTTATCATTTCCTTTAGGTGGGCTAATTATGACTGCCAACATTAGGAAACATATTGATGAACCACTCATTTGAATTAATCATTTGTTTAGCGGCATTGTTGACAAAAATTGTCCAATTTCTTTTACCCTCTTAGTCGCAAATATTCTTGTTTTTAATACAAAGTATATTTGAATTTTTATAAATGGGAATAAAATAGCATATTGACTTGATCGTGCATTTGAATTTTTGTTTAACTGAGCAAAATGTCTAAAGAAAAATCTTTAATTAGCAAAGGAAAAAGTCACATACTTTTTAAAACTGTATTTAGTTTCATGAAAAGGGGAAAGAGCCATTAAAATACACATATTATCTCACCATAATCTTCTGAAGGCACTCTTCGACAGAGGGGGCCATCTCGCACAGAATTGTATTTTTCTCCTCGGCAATGGTGAGGCTCCATTCATCACATTTATCCTTCTCCTTCTTGCCCACAGCACACCATGTGACGGCGTTTGGTTTGGTTGTTGCGCCCTCTGGATAAAAGTTCAAATGAAATGTACGACAACGTTCATCTGGATTCAGACGTTGAGTTATTACCTTTGTTCAAGGAACGCACGATGCCCATGTACTCGGCACCCAGATACAGGAAGGACTTTGTGTTGGAAGGAAGTCGGACCAGCTTTTTAGTGGGGTCATTAAACATCAAATTCTTGGCTGGTGCATAGGCTTTTGAGGAGAAAAGGTCAAAGCCCTGTAAATTGAGGCAGGGGAAAAATTAAGAGAAGCATATCAACTGCAGATTTTGTGGAGGGCCATGGATTTTATAGCTTATTGGGTAACAATAGGCCACAGACTTCTGAACTCATCTGCACTCCCATGAGGATGTCCCAGATCAGATTGGCGAGGGTGTTGTCTTGGCGGGTGACCACTGCATGAGCAGGTACTCTAGCCAAGTGGCATTTTTCGTAGTCGTTAATGGGCTTTCTGGTGTTGTCTTTGCACAGAAGCTCATAGTTTTCCTTCTCGTTGTCTGCAAGGAATTAGAAAACGCAAAAGGGTAAAGTCATGGATGCAAGGTGCAAAAAAAAACAAAACACAAATGCCTCAACTGGGACAATGCTGTTCAAAAAATATTCCATCACATAGCTCCTCCTCCACTGCAAGATTTTGTACAAAAAAAATCCAACATGTCAACAAGAGCTGGCTCTAGAGATGACTGTTTAGTTCCCTTCAAAAAGAGTGCATTCAGCCAAAGCACCTTCTCTGTCCGTGCCGCACATACCTGGAACTCAATACCAATTAACATACATGAACTCCTGTCTCTGAACCTCTTCGCCAATCATCTTAAAGCCTGGCTGTTAGACGAACAAAATTGTGATCACAACGCTGTCCAGAACTGTACTTGTCAGGAGCGGCCTGTTTGTCCCTCCTGACGTGCCGTCAGAGAGAGCAGCTGCGGTCAATCTGCTGAGTGCTTCCTGTTTAGGTATTTAAGGATCAATGAGTCCTAGTACCATTGTCGGATCATTACTTCTGTTCCTGCATGCGCCCAGCATGCTGCTGTTTTTGATTCCAAGCCATTGTTGATTTGTAGATCCCAGTTGATTTATTAAAGATGTTTTTTGAAGCAAACTGCCTCGATTCCCCTCCTGCTTCCCGCTCCTTGGTCCTAATCCATTCCCGATCGCGCCACGACTACGCGGCGCGACCGTAGTAACAGTACTACGTGTGTTGTGTGTGTGTGTGTGTGTGTGTGTGTGTCATCGTTTATGTTGAACCTGCACAAGGGACAAAAGAGGGAAATTAGCCCTCGGCTACAATCTTACATATTTTCATGTGCACATTCATTAACATGAATATGTTCATTAATATGTGTTGTCCCTTATTAAAAATAAATCAAACTCAAATGGGGAGCCGGGGATGCATCCCTTGTCCCAACTCTGCCATTCTACAAAGTTAAAACACACTAAGATGTTCCAACCAATTGAATACTTCCACCGCAAAGCATTGACGAGCAAAAAAGCATTTGCTGTGTTCCCTGGCTGCCGAGATAAAAAAAAGATTGAAGGAACGCACCTGGTACAGTAAGATGATTGACAAATGCTACATCACCAGCGTCTTCTCTCAGGCACCTAGACATAGTTTTTGTCAACAGCCACATTTTGAGCTGATGAAAATTCAGAAAGCAAAGTTTGTCTCCTGTAAAAACTAACTGCAATACTCACCGGAACGCGCCATCGTAGTCATAGTAAGGCTCATCATGAGACTGTGAGCAGTCTTCCTTGCAGTTTTTACATAGTGGGGATTCCCTCGCTGCTCCGGGGACACAGCTGGACGAGAAGAACTTAGCCACGGCTACAAAAAATAAGATCCCAAATTAGCTCCATTCAGACTTCACATTAACAGAAAGGACTCACCATCCTCAATAGTCGAGTCATCGATGCCTTCCCACTGCAATAAGCCCATCTTGAGGAGCGTTCCAATTGGCATGTTCCAGCCGGCGGATTTTCCCAAACCAGTATGACAGGACCTCTTCTGATACAGGTTTTTGATGCCGAAATTGGTGCCCTTCTTAACCACAGCCACGGCGTAGCTGCAGCCGTCTGATACTGAGCAGATTGTACAAGAATTTGTTACTCGGGTGGGGGACCGACATTCTGCTCTGCAACAACATTACAAAAATCAGTCAAGTGGTTGATTTGGAGCTACACAATGTTCAGAATGGCTAGACTGACTTATATTGACAGAATTGACTTACAGTTGTATTGCTCTGCAATGATGGGATGGAGATTGTAGTTATTCAGTCCAGCTTTGTATATATCTCCTCCATCTAATGTAATTGCATCTGCGTCACCCGCCTGTTCGCAAAAAAAACAGTAACAAGTTGAATCAAGCTGACATTTGGCCACTTCTTCTAATAAACTCAGTGGTATTTTTCTCCCCCAAAAATAAACTTTAACCCCATTGGTAAAAAAGTGGGGGGTCACACTCCTTACTGTAATGGCTTCAATGCAGGCCAAATAATTGGGTTTTTTCACGCAGGAGAAGACCGGTGCCTTGGTAGCCAGGTCCGAGCACTTACTGAACTCTTTCTCGGACTTGACACACCACCTCACAGATTTTGTGGGGGCCGGCAAAACCGCAGCAGCTAAAGAAAAAGATGACATTTCAGCATGGACAGTTCAAGACTATGTTTTTCACATTGTTGGTGTTAACAATACATTTTTGACAGCTGAAAGAGTTCTACAAACACCTTTTGATTTACAAGAAATATTACAGATAGGCCAAAGTTATTCAAATCAGAAACATATTAAGACAATCGTTCTAAAGGGTGACTGACTAAATACAACATTTTCTCATGAGCTTTCAGTCCTTGGACAAATGGAAAAGAAATGACTAATAAGTCAGCCTAAAGCTGTAAATTGTCTTAGTGTAGTAAAAAAAATGTATTGTAATCTTTTGTCATTTACCCAAGTAGCTGAGGAGCAGCAGCGACAACAGAAGCCTCATTGTGGATGATGACCGCTTCAGCAGAGTGAGCTGCAGTCAGTCACTGTGCTCTTTTATAGTTACAAAACTGAGAGGGAAAGAGGGTTGGTGTTGGGGGTGATAAAGTCAGTTTGTTTAGGTTTCCCAACTGGGTGTGCATATTTGCACAACAAATGAGCACATACAGGACAAATGAGGACAATTTAACAGCCCATTTTGCAATCTAATGGAAATATGGTCAAATGTTTTAGACTATCCCAAAGGTAGAATGAATGAAGGTTTAATTTTAGCCAAAGGGTATTGAAACCCTGTTGCTTACTTGAAAACATGCCGTGAGATTTAAAGTTTTCTACCATATGATAATTAAAATGTATAAAGGCAGACTTACGTTAACTCTACATCCAGAAAAAAGGGACTGTAAGATATGATACACCACATTTACCCACCCAGGAAGAACATTCAAACTCTACACAGATGGACCGGCCTGGATTTGAACCCAGGACCAATGTTCCCTCTAATTTTTTGTTTGTCTGGGCAGAAAGACAACCTGCCTGAGCACACTGAGTACCGGTGTGAGCAACATCATCATTGCTCGCTCTGGACACACACCAGTGGTTTGCACATCCGCCTCAAGGTTCTGAGATTGAGGGTTCACAAGAAAAAAGAAACTAGGTATCAAGTATACATGCATCTGTTTTCCAATACTATATTTATTTAAAATGTTCTGGAATGGACCATCACTCTGAAAATATTTGGAAACACTATAATACTGGATGGCAAATCACCCCAAGTCCAAATTCAAATAGATTTCATGCAAGTCATAAGTGATGACTGCCATTAAATTTTTTTTTTTCATTTCCAACACTGTTCAAATGCATTGGACACGACACCTAAGACAACATTTCTACCAGCGCTTATCATCTTTACAAGTACAAGTGGATATGAAGCCTTTTTTATTAATGTAGCAGAAGTAAATATGGATGTTTTATTTACAAACAGCTATCTAATCAAAATGCAACCACCAAAATATTCATCCAAGGGTTCAATGTAAGACTCACTCAGTATGTCATTAAAAAGGCTTTATTTGAAAAGAGACAATGGTAAGAGTTTAAGTAGAGATACATGTTGAAATCAGAATGAACATACTAAATAGAGCTGTCAGGATGACTGGTAGAAAACAACTTGGAGCCATCTAGTGCTTCTACTGGCAGCTGTGGGATGTGCAAAGTCTCTCCAGATCTGCAAGGAGAGAAATTTTTAATTTTTTTCTAGCATAAGACAAATGCTTTCAAGGTGTTTTAAGACCAATAAAAGCCTCCAAACCTGGAATTGTGTTGGTGCATTGTCTCAGGGAGGACATGGTGCCCATGTAATCTGGTTTCAAAAAGCCCTTAAAGTCGGTTCCTTTCGGTACCTCCTGGAGACATTTGGTGGAGTCTTTGAAGAGAAGGTTCTTTCCAGACGTGGACTCAAACATTTTGAATTCGCGATCGCTGCCATCAATGCCAAACCTGGCCTAGAAATGAAAACCCAGCCGTAGTAAAAATCGAATGAAGTAGCTAAACCATAAGTCAGCCTGTTGTAAGGCAAGCGCCAGATGTATTCCCTACCTGCTGTGCCTGGAGAAAACTGACAACAACGTCACGAGTCTCTGGACGGGTTACCACCGCGTGCGCTGGAGTGATCCCAAGGTAACAAGATTTAAACTCTGTGATCGGCACTGAACCGCTTTGTTCAGGACAAATCAGCTCGTAGTCACTGCTCCGAAGATCTTTGGCCCAGTCCGAGCCATTTCCTGAGAGAGATCATCAATGAAAAGCTGTGGCACTGGTGATTGTGAGGGCTGAGTGTCTTTACCATCGGTATTTTCTGCAACTATTGAGTCTTTGATGAAGGCAACGTCCCCAGCACTGTCAACAAGACATCTGAAAAAAAAGAGCACACCAGCTCCTATCTGAAGGGTAGCATACCGTATTTTTTGGACTATAAGTTGCACCAGCCAAAGAACACACAATAAGGAGAAAAAATGTATACATGAAAAGTTCATAATGTAGGAACAATATAGAAACAGGAATGGTGGGGGCGAGCTAGCCAGTCACGATTGGACATTTCAATGGCCACAATACCAACATCGGGGTGTCGCTAAATGCACCAGGTGTCTGACTGGTATGAGAGAGGAAGGGTAGACGAGCTAGCATCACGATCATGTTCTGTGCTTTTGGTAGCAATTAAAAGCCCCAACACTTAGCAATAAAGGAAAATACATCATCTTATTTTACTTTTAATGAAGTACTGAACCAAATTTTGACTTTAACTGTAAAATTGAAGTCACCACCAGCTAAGGAAAGGAACTTTATCATAACCCGAGAACTCCCTGAAGAAAAAAGAACCCAGAAAAATTGAATCTCCATTATTCTTAAGACTTTACCTGAAGGCTCCGGCGTATCCATAGTACTGCTCCTCTGCACTGGGGTTGCACTTGACATCGTTGTTCACAGTTTGGCCATTTCCCTTGCACTTGGAGCAGAAGACTGAGTCTTTCGGTGATCCTGGGGCACAGCCACCGCTGAAGAAATTGGCTATGGAAATGGCGCATGAAACATGGGGTTTTACTCCCTTCCCCATATGATGTTTTTTCCCCCACAAACATGGGTGTACTTACCGAAGTTACAGTCACCAGTTTGATTATGGATTTTACCCATGGGAATATTCCAGCCGGCATTTCTGCCATAACCTGTGTGGCAGGACTTCTTCCCCCGCAAGTTGGCCCAGGTCACTCCGGAATCCTTCCTGACCACGGCGACAGCGTAGTACGAGGAAGCTGAGGCTACACAACACACAATGATTTTATCAATCAAGAATGCCTCAAATCATGTACCTGTCTGTCCCCATTGAAAAAAATATGAAGCTTGTCTATATATGATGCTCTGTAAATGGTTTGCAACCAGTATGAGAAAACTAGTATTTACCTCCAGGTATACTGCACTTATCTGTTGAAGAAATAGCACAGATGTAACCAAAGCAAATCATTTGTCAAAATATCAATCCAAACTAGAACTGCACCTTTATCATATTGTTCCACCATGGCCGGAACTAGACCGCATTTGCCGGCGACATATACCTCTCCTCCATCCACTGCCATTGCATCTGCCTCTTTGCTCTTAAATTAAAGTAGACAAAAACATAAAGTTGTTGTAAAACAACAGGCACAGCACTGAAAAACTTGTCTTACGCCAGAAGTTAGATTTGTGTTGCATATATGTGACGTGGTAGTCCAACCATGGATTTGATAGCTTAATTTATAGAGGAAGTAATAAATGCTTTTGCGACAAATTTTTCATAAGCTGGACTCAAAAGCTTTAAAACTTCTGCACGATATATCGTTTTTCTACTATAATATTGTTCAGAAATCTGTATATTGTGAACTTATCTTGCACTAAAACTCCAAAGGATGCTAACCACTTTAGTCACTCTTTGTGCCTGACTCCTAATTTATGTTACCACTTATTCGTGTTGACTACTTATTATGTTGACTACTTATTTATTTATTACTTATTTATTGATTATTTATTTGTGCACTTCATGGTGAAGCTTTAAATCTCATCATACTTGTATAATGGCAATAAAGGCATTCAATTCAATTCAAGTCAATTCTCTTAACAAATAAACTCCTGTTTTCACCAGTTAGGTCAGAGAGCTTTGTGGATTAAGTAGCCCATTTTGGCAGTTATTATTTTATAAATATTTAAAATATTTGTTGATGTAGATCTGGTATGGGCATTGTTAAAAGCCACCGACTAGCATCCCTAATGGAAGGATTTTAAGACATAACGTTTGTTTATGACCCAGGTAAGATAAATATTAGTTTAGTTTTTAGCCATGTTTAACGAAAGTTGAGTCAAAGTAATGCGTAAGTTAAGTTAAGTAATGCATAGGTTTATCATTTCCTTTAGGTGGGCTAATTATGACTGCCAACATTAGGAAACATATTGATGAACCACTCATTTGAATTCATCATTTGTTTAGCGGTATTGTTGACAAAAATTGTCCAATTTCTTTTACCCTCTTAATCGCAAATATTCTTTTTTTTTAATACAAAGTATATTTGAATTTTTATAAATGGGAATAAAATAGCATATTGACTTGATCGTGTATTTGCATTTTTGTTTAACTGAGCAAAATGTCTAATGAAAAATCTTTAATTAGCAAACGAAGAAGTCACATACTTTTTAAAAGTGTATTTAGTTTCATGAAAAAGGGAAAGAGCCATTAAAATACATATATTATCTCACCATAATCTTCTGAAGGCACTCTTCGACAGAGGGGGCCGTCTCGCACAGAATTGTATTTTTCTCCTCGGCAATGATGAGGCTCCATTGATCACATTTATCCTTCTCATTCTTGCCCACAGCACACCATGTGACGGCGTTTGGTTTGGTTGTTGTGCCCTCTGGATAAAAGTTCAAATGAAATGTTCGACAACGTTCATCTGGATTCAGACGTTGAGTTATTACCTTTGTTCAAGGAACGCACGATGCCCATGTACTCGGCACCCAGATACAGGAAGGAGTTTGTGTTGGAAGGAAGTCGGACCAGCTTTTTAGTGGAGTCTTTAAACATCAAATTCTTGGCTGGTGCATAGGCTTTTGAGGAGTAAAGGTCAAAGCCCTGTAAATTGAGGCAGGGGAAATATTAAGAGAAGCATATCACCTGCAGATTTTGTGGAGGGCCATGGATTTTATAGCTTATTGGGTAACAATAGGCCACAGACTTCTGAACTCACCTGCACTCCCATGAGGCTGTCCCAGATCAGATTGGCGAGGGTGTTTTCTTGGCGGGTGACCACTGCATGAGCAGGTACTCTAGCCAAGTGGCATTTTTCGTAGTCGTTAATGGGCTTTCTGGTGTTGTCTTTGCACAGAAGCTCATAGTTTTTCGTCTCATTGTCTGCAAGGAATTAGAAAACGCAAAAGGGTAAAGTCATGGACGCAAGGTGCAAAAAAAACCCAATAAAAAACCACAAACGCCTCAACTGGAACAATACTTTTCAAAAAATATTCCATCACATAGCTCCTCCTCCACTGCAAGATTTTGTACAAAAAAAATCCAACATGTCAACAAGAGCTGGCTCTAGAGATGACTGTTTAGTTCCCTTCAAAAAGAGTGCATTCAGCCAAAGCACCTTCTCTGTCCGTGCCGCACATACCTGGAACTCAATACCAATTAACATGCATGAACTCCCGTCTCTGAACCTCTTCGCCAATCATCTTAAAGTCTGGCTGTTAGACAAACAAAATTGTGATCACAACGCTGTCCAGAACTGTACTACGTGTGTGTGTGTATGTGTGTGGTGTGTGTGTGTGTGTGTGTGTGTGTGTGTGTGTGTGTGTGTGTGTCATTGTTTATGTTGAACCTGCACAAGGGACAAAAGAGGGAAATTAGCCCTCGGCTACAATCTTACATATTTACATATACACATTCATTAACATGAATATGCTCATTAATATGTGTTGTCCCTTATAAAATAAATCAAACTCAAACTCAAATGGGAAGCCGGGGATGCATCCCTTGTCCCAACTCTGCCATTCTACAAAGTTAAAACACACTTTAAGTTGTTCCAACCAATTTAATACTTCTACCGCAAAGCATTGACGCGCAAAAAAAGCATTTGCTGTGTTCCCTGGCTGCCGAGATAAAAAAAAGATTGAAGGAACGCACCTGGTACAGTAAGATGTTTGACAAATGCCACATCACCAGCGTCTTCTTTCAGGCACCTAGACATAGTTTTTGTCAACAGCCACATTTTGAGCTGATGAAAATTCAGAAAGCAAAGTTTGTCTCCTGTAAAAACTAACTGCAATACTCACTGGAACGCGCCACCGTAGTCATAGTAAGGCTCATTATGAGACCGTGAGCAGTCTTTCTTGCAGTTTTTACATAGTGGGGATTCCCTCGCTGCTCCGGGGACACAGCTGGACGAGAAGAACTTACCCACGGCTACAAAAAATAAGATCCCAAATTAGCTCCATTCAGACTTCACATTAAGAGAAAGGACTCACCATCCTCAATAGTCGAGTCATCGATGCCTTCCCACTGCAATAAGCCCATCTTGAGGAGCGTTCCAATTGGCATGTTCCAGCCGGCGGATTTTCCCAAACCAGTATGACAGGACCTCTTCTGTTTCAGGTCTTTGATGCCGAAATTGGTGCCCTTCTTAACCACAGCCACGGCGTAGTAACAGCCGTCTGATGCTGAGCAGATTGTACAAGAATTTGTTACTCGGGTGGGGGACAGGCATTCTGCTCTGCAACAACATTACAGCTAGATCCAAGGTGGCGCCGTTCACGCGGGAGCCAGTGGCAGTAGCTCTGTACACTCTTATGTTTTTCGTGTTTTACAGCCCTTCTATCTTTTTTGTAATTACATTTTAATATTTCTTAATACATTCGTTTTTACTTTACTTTGTACTTTATACTTTTTACTTTAATGTTTTTACATCTTTCCTTGTTCTGTTAGCCTGGCTTCTTTCGGCTACTTCTTTTTTGGAACCATTCAGCCATGCCTACGCTGTCACACACATGGGACTAGCTGTTACATTACGCAGCGGAAGGAGCAACACCTCTGTGCCGCCGGGGATTCGGAGCTGGACAAAAGTGCCGGGAGAAGAGGCAACGCTTTTGACCAACCATTCCATCGTGGGATAAGATGGAAGAGCTGTCGGCACTTACCAGCAATGGAGTCGAGGTGCCCTACTCTGCTACTGTTGTCTTCAGCTCCAGACTACTGAGGAACTGTGCGGATAAGCTTGGAAGAGTGACTCTGCATATTCTCTACCTCGGTCACAGTCTGCAGAAGTTCCCCATCTTGTGGAAGACTTCTTGTGTGTGGTTCCAGTTTTTGTCCAACTTTACGTCTTTTGAGTCTGTATCCGTTTTTGCTACCGCAACCAAAATGGCGCCGTTCAAGTGGCAGCTGGTGGCGGTAGCTCCGTCCACTCATGCTCGTTTCGGGTTTAAGCTGCTTTTCTGTCTTAATGATTTGATTTGGTGATTCTTAATGATCCCATTTACTTTGATTTGCTTTGTACTTTGTCCTTTGCTTTGTTGTATTGTCTAACTTATAACTATGCCTTTTCTTGCTACTGGCACATAGAAATTTCCCGAATACGGGATGAATAAAGTTATCCAATCCAATCCAATCCAACATCTACAAAAATCAGTCAAGTGGTTGATTTGGAGCTACACAATGTTCAGAATAGCTAGACTGACTTATATTGACAGAATTGACTTACAGTTGTATTGCTCTGCAATGATGGGATGGAGATTGTAGTTATTCAGTCCAGCTGTGTAGATATCTCCTCCATCTAATGTAATTGCATCTGCGTCACCCGCCTGTTCGCAAAAAAAAACAGTAACAAGTTGAATCAAGGTGACATTTGGCCACTTCTAATAAACTCAGTGGTATTTTTCTCCCCCAAAAATAAACTTTAACCCCATTGGTAAAAAAGTGGGGGGTCACACTCCTTACTGTAATGGCTTCAATGCAGGCCAAAGAATTGGGTTTTTTCACGCAGGAGAAGACCGGTGCCTTGGTAGCCAGGTCCGAGCACTTACTGAACTCTTTCTCGGACTTGACACACCACTTCACAGATTTTGTGGGGGCCGGCAAAACCGCAGCAGCTAAAGAAAAAGATGACATTTCAGCATGGACAGTTCAAGACTATGTTTTTCACATTGTTGGTGTTAACAATACATTTTTGACAGCTGAAAGAGTTCTACAAACACCTTTTGATTTACAAGAAATATTACAGATAGGCCAAAGTTATTCAAATCAGAAACATATTAAGACAATCGTTCTAAAGGGTGACTGACTAAATACAACATTTTCTCATGAGCTTTCAGTCCTTGGACAAATGGAAAAGAAATGACTAATAAGTCAGCCTAAAGCTGTAAATTGTCTTAGTGTAGTAAAAGAAAATTGTATTGTAATCTTTTGTTATTTACCCAAGTAGCTGAGGAGCAGCAGCGACAACAGAAGCCTCATTGTGGATGATGACCGCTTCAGCAGAGTGAGCTGCAGTCAGTCACTGCGCTCTTTTATAGTTACAAAACTGGGGTGGGGTGGGGGGGTGGGGGGGGGGGGGGGTGATCTAGTCAGTTTGCTTAGGTTTCCCAACTGGGTGTGCATATTTGCACAACAAATGAGCACATACAGGACAAATGAGTACAATTTAACAGCCCATTTTGCAATCTAATGGAAATATGGTCAAATGTTTTAGACTATCCCAAAGGTAGAATGAATGAAGGTTTAATTTTAGGCAAAAGGTATTGAAACCCTGTTGCTTACTTGAAAACATGCCGTGACATTTACAGTTTTCTACCATATGATAATTAAAATGTATAAAGGCAGACTTACGTTAACTCTACATCCAGAAAAAAAAGGACTGTAAGATATGATACACCACATTTAGCTTCAAACATCACTGAGAATTAAAGGTCATTTGAGCCACTGAGGGGTAAAATTCTCAAAATTATCAAGATATAGTCACTTAACCCACAATATCAAAGCAGAAAGTGCAGTTTCACTTCAAACATTTGAATTGAGCATATACTTATAATTTTTATTTTAATGTCCTTTTAAACTAAAAGTAAACACTGACTTCTACTGGTCAAAATAAAAGGAGCAAAAACTAGTGTAAGGCTAACTGAGACAATAGAAGGGTCCGATTATGGAATTTCATTAATAGGACATTCTCTAATTATATTAGTTTGCTGATATGGATTGTTTGCAAGCTTGGTGTCCATTATGTCATGTAAAGATATGCAGTCAATAAATACAAATCTTTCAATAACAACAAATACACACTGCTACATGATACTATTGGTGGTAATGCATTAGATATAGTATTAGTTGTAGGCTCCTTGAAATATCAGCCAGTGCTTTGCACACGGCGGTACGGTGGAGTGGTTATCATATGCGCCTCACAGTTCTGACATCAAGGGTTAAATCCTAGGTTTCGACCTTCCTGTTCGCAGGTTCACCTTGTGCCTTTATAAAATAATTAAAAATCAAATACAGAAAAAAAGTACAAAATGTTCCCTTAACTTAACCCAAGGATTCCGGGCAAGACTCACTCAGTATGTCATTAAAAAAGGCTTTATTTGAAAACCAATGGTGACGTAAGGGTTTAAGTAGTACATGTTGAAATCAGAGGAAAAAATGCTAAATGGGGGTTTTGGTATGAATAGTGAAAAACAGGTTGGAGCAATTTAGAGTGTCTTGCTTTGTACTTTGTGCTTTTGCTTTGTTGTTCTGCAGCCTTTAGGACTGTACTGTCTAGAGCAGGGGTGTCAAACCGGTCCTCAAAGGGCCGCAGTGGGTGCAGGTTTTCATTCAAACTCAACAAAAGGATACCTTTTGCAAGTGTAATCAGTTAATTAAAGTCAGGTGCTACTTATTTTAGAAGACACCTGATTGGTTACAATGTCAGCACTGGATCGATTGGAACAAAGACCAGGGACCACTGCGGCCCTCGGTGGAATCGGTTTGACACCCCTGGTCTAAAGTTATCCTATCCAATCAGCCAACCATGAATGTTTTTGGAATGTGGGAGGAAACCGGTGTACCTGGAGGAAACCCACACAGGCCCAGGAAGAACAATCAAACTCTACACAGATGGACTGGCCTGGATTTTAACCCAGGACCCCAGAGCTTTGAGGCCAAAGCGCTAACCACTCATCCACCAAACCACCCAATAGATTACATCTAATGTATAATATGAATAGAGAGGCACAGTGACCAAGTGGTTTGCACATCCGCCTCAAGGTTCTGAGATTGAGGGTTCACAAGAAAAAAGAAACTCGGTATCAAGTACATGCATCTGTTTTCCAATACTATATTTATTTAAAAGGTTCTGGAATGGACCATCACTCAGAAAATATTTGGAAACACTATTATACTGGAGGGGAAATCACCCCAGGTCCAAATTCAAATAGATTTCATGTAAGTCATAAGTGATGACTGCCATTAAAGATATATATTTTTTCATTTCCAACACTGTTCAAATGCATTGGACACGACACCTAAGACAACATTTCTACCAGCGCTAATAATCTTTACAGGTACAAGTGGATATGAAGCCTTTTTTATTAATGTAGCAGAAGTAAATATGGATGTTTTATTTACAAACAGCTATCTAATCAAAATGCAACCACCAAAATATTCATCCAAGGGTTCAATGTAAGACTCACTCAGTATGTCATTAAAAAGGCTTTATTTGAAAAGAGACAATGGTAAGAGTTTAACTAGAGATGCATGTTGAAATCAGAATGAACATACTAAATAGAGCTGTCAGGATGACTGGTAGAAAACAACTTGGAGCCATCTGGTGCCTCTACTGGCAGCTGTGGGATGTGCAAAGTCTCTCCAGATCTGCAAGGAGAGAATTTTTTTTAATTTTTTCTAGCATAAGACAAATGCTTTCAAGGTGTTTTAAGACCAATAAAAGCCTCCAAACCTGGAATTGTGTTGGTGCATTCTCTCAGTGAGGACATGGTGCCCATGTAATCTGGTTTCAAAAAGCCCTTAAAGTCTGGTGGAATCTTTGAAGAGAAGGTTATTTTCAGGCTTGGACTCGGACATTGTGAAAATGGGATCGCTGCGAATAACATGTACACACACGCCAATGATACGCAACTTATTGATAATTTTGATATTAGATATTTAGATATTAATGCTCTTACATTGTCAATGCAATTACAAACTCACTCTCTCATGATTATAATTTTGAGAGCGAGAGATTACCTGGTTGATCGCTTTCAACAGTAAACTCTCTGTCTCTCTCTCATCATTATAACTTTGAGAGCGAGCGAATCCGACGACAAATTGTCCGTTCGACGAAATGTCCGGCGACGAATCCGTCGACCAAACGTCCGTTCGACGAAACGTCCGTTCGACGAAACGTCCGTTCGACGAAACGTCCGTTCGACGAAACGTCCGTTCGACGAAACGTCCGTCCGACGAAACGTCCGTCCGACGAAACGTCCGTTCGACGAAACGTCCGTCCGACGAAACGTCCGTTCGACGAAACGTCCGTTCGACGAAACGTCCGTTCGACGAAACGTCCGTTCGACGAAACGTCCGTTCGACCAAACGTCCATCGACAAAACGTCCGTTGACGAAACGTCCGGTCACGCAATCGACCAAACGTCCGTTCGACCAAACCTCCAGGGACCAAGTGTCCGTCGACCAAACGTCTGGTCAGGCAACAGATACACACTGCTATGTGACACTATTGGTGGTAATGCATTAGATATAGTATGTATTAGTTGTAGACCCCTTGAAATATCAGCCAGTGCTTTGCACAAGGCGGTACGGTATGGAGTGGTTATCATGTGCGCCTCAAAGTTCTGACATCAAGGGTTCAATCCTAGGCTTCGACCTTCCAGTTCGCAGGTTCACCTTGTGCCTGTATGAAATAATTAAAAATCAAATACAGGAAAAAGTACAAAACATTCCCTTAACTTCACTCATTTTCCGTTCCGCTTAACCTCACAAAGGTTGCGGGGGTGCTAGAGCCTATCCCACCCAATTGCAGGCAGTAGCACCCTGATTGGTTGCTAGCCAATCGCAGGGTCACACTCAACCTGTGTGCTTAGTCCCTCTCATTGATACATGACATTGTGTCCTTTCAATGATGAGTGAACTTGTACGTGAATTTGAACTGAGAGTAAGTTGGTCATTTTTTTCAGTGTTAGACGTGTTTACAGAGTCAACATCACCCAGGAAAAGATCACAAGTTCGGTTTTGGCCAATTGAACGAGTGTTGCCTCTCACGAAGTTCCTTGATTAGCAAACATTGGAAAATCCCACCAAGATAAGTTTCACAAAGCAATGCAACTAGGCTGGCTTTGTTGACCTCCCGTTAAATTGCTTCAACACTGGAATATTTGCATGTCGATTACGGTAAAAAGCACCACAAAATGGTACTCATGATATGATTAACTTATTCATTCATTTTCGCGGGGGACACCCTGAATCGGTGGCCAGCCGATCGCAGGGCACAAGGAGACGGACAACCATGTGCACTCACACCCATACCTAGGGGCAATTTAGACTGTCCAATCGGCCTACCATCCATGTTTTTGGAATATGGGAGGAAACCGGAGTACCTGGAGGAAACCCACGCAGGCCCGGGGGAAAACATGCAAACTCCGCACAGGTGGACCGACCTAGATTTGAACCCAGGACCCTAAAGCCGCAAGGCCAACGCGCTAACCACTCATCCGCCAGGTCACCCATGATCAACTTAATTTTGGTTTATTCAGTATGTTCCAGCTTTTGGGGGAAAACAAGTGAGGGAAGTAATGAATTGGTAGTAATTGTTTTTGCTGTTAGTTTGTGTAAGGGTTTGACATTTCTCATGTTAATGACATCAATTTTTAAAAGTTTTTAAATGTGTTTGGCCAGAGTTTTTAATGTTGGCCCATTGTGAATTGGTGTGTAATAAACTGGACAGGCTTTACCTGCTGACAATCCACTTTAAAATGATTAAATCTCATCTTAACCTTTGAGAACACACATCACCAGTTTAGTTCTGTGGTGTAAGAGAAAAGAAAGCAAAATCCAAATTTGCTGATGTCTGAACTACTGATAGATATCCCTACAATTGCAGAGGAAACATGCTGTTCTGCCAAACAGGAATGCTACTCAGGACTTTTGGAGGCTTGAGTGTAAAGGTTGGAGTTGAGTCATGTGTTTGATCAAAGACTTTGGAGAGTTTGCAGCAAAATAAACACTTGATTACGCAAATGGAAAACCTCCATTTTTTTCGGGTTTCAGCCTGTTGTGAAAATGCGGGATCCTTCACACGACGGAGAAAAACATCAGAAATGAGCTTTTAAAGTCCAAACTGTATGAGATAATCAATTACTACTAATACTATTACTACACATTTCCCATGAGAGCACAATGTGGAAAGAAGATTGTTAAAAATCATATAAGTTTGCGGTTATTTCAACAAAATTTCGAGGTCAATTTACTTCCCACGGGTGGCCCAGCGGGTGAATTTTTAGTGCATCAGCCTCACGGTTTTGGGGTCCTCCTGTGTGGAGTTTGTATGTTCTCCCTGTGATTGCGTGGGTTTTCTCCAGGTTATCCAGTTTCCTCCCCATCCCCAAAACATCCAGGGCAGGCTGGTTGAACACTATAGATTGCCCCTATGTATGAATGTGAGGGTGAATGGGTGTCCGGCGCTTTGTGCCCTGTGATTGGCTGGC